>NC_056737.1:273135570-273190570 GCF_019279795.1 Protopterus annectens
TTGGGAAGAGATTGCCCAAATGGCCAGTAACTACAATTTCTGGGCCAGAACCACTCCTTATGTGGTAGACAGGTTACCTAGTGCTTCCCACTCCCACTGATAAGCTCGTAGGCTTCCCTCCAACACAGAAAGGTTTTGGGGGATCAGAAGCTTACATACAGTCCTGGATACAGCAAATCTGTATCTTGAACACTAGTTATAGGAAAGGTAGGAAATGGGCTTAGTTTTTTTTTTTTTTTTTTTTTTACAGAAAAGTAGTAAAAACAATTCACATGCAGTACAAGCTAGCACACTTGAGTATGTAGCAATATTAGACCAAACACAGTTTATAAAATGCAATTTAAATTAAAAAGGCCTAAAAGCAAGTGCAGAAAGAGTTTATTATGTTGAATGTGGTAAAGAGATGGGACTGGGGGAGTGTCCCAGATCAAATCTACAGTGGGGCGGGCAACTGTAAAAGCCACCAATTTTAAACTACAAACCAAAAATGGGGGGGGGGTGCAGTTTCAACAGAGATCTAAGCAACAACTAACAGTAAAAACTCTAAAACCCCAAAAAATACTCAGCTCTTTATATTTGCATATCAGTCTCTCAGAACAGGGAGACAACAGTTTCAACAGAGATCTAAGCGACAATTAAACTCTATAACCAAAAAAATATACCAAGCTCTGTATATTTGCAGATAGTCTGGAAGGCAGTCTCTCAGAACACAGGTTCCAGCAATTAAATGCAGGTGGTTGCTAACAGGTCAAATTTTATGCAAGTGATGCAAGCTCTAGCAAATTGTATATTTTTTTCTATCAAACATGTTATTGCTATGAGGGGAAACAAGTATTATGCTTATATTATTCTATCAACTCCCCCTTTTTATTTTGAAAACCAGAAATGGATCAAAATTTAAATCAAACTTTGAATCTTACAAAGAAAATCATGTCTCCATTGGTTATGGTACTTTCTTTACCCCCTACAATAGTTGCAATAGATACCCGATTGTCTTTTTAATACATAGTTTAACACACATGCACATTATTATGATCAACTAGGTAATGGGTGCTATAGCAATTAAAACTGATAGAAGTTTTCCACCATTCTGAAAATAACCTGTTTAACCAATCACTTCATTCACTATTCCATGCCTTTCTAGCCTTTTCAGATACAAGTTGTATTTTACTTAAATGTTGCTTTACGGATTTTGTCTTGTTTGGAATACAAGTACACCACTCCTCATTGATCAGAGCATAAAATCCCTTCTGCTTCTGCTGTATTTATCGTGACTGTAGATCTATGATTGAGCTAATGTACCAACACTGTTTTCTAATTCTCAGTCTGGCCTGATTTTTTTTTTTTTTTTATTTTATCTTCAGGTAAATTTTTTTAGTTTATCTCACTGATAATACTGCATAATCTATATAACAGGTTCCTTCCCGTTCCATAGAAAGCCATTTATATGCTTTTGCACTGCAAATGTAGCATTCCGTAGCTACTGTGACATTGCATTCACTGACTCCTACTGGTTTTCATCCTGTCTGTTGTACACACAAACTTCCTTTTGGAACTGTTATTACTTTTAAGGTTGGAATATCTACCTTGGCATTTTTACTTACATCCTGTAATAATGTCCCTACTATCTGATGAAAATGATAGGACTGTTCTGAAAACCCTGAGGTAATCTAGTCATGACATACGGTTGATTTTCAAAGGTAAAAGCAAACTATTGCCATTTCCTTTTCTTAAGTGGTATTGCAAAAAATTAATTTGCTAAATCTATCAGTGTAATATAATCCCTTGTACCTTCCACTGTAATCAAAATTTTGAACTTCCCTCAGTCTGTTGTTGTTTCTGCCCATAAGGCCAAAATTCCTTCTTTAACTTGTACTGTCATGCACTGTTGGTTAACACTCCACTCCCTATGACCCTCTGTGTTATCATCCTGCAACTTTTGCTTCCTTACAGACTGTTTTTTTTCTGAGTTCCTTGCAAATACTCCTTTCTCTATCTTCCTGTTTTTTTATTTTCTGTAGTATACACAGTCCTGCTTGATACGTCCCAGTTTTCTAGAGAAAAAAAGAAGTTATGTACTCACCATAACATTCCATCTGAGTAGGTAAGCTTCATTTGATCAGCAACCTGTGGGACAGAGTCCCCAGTTACCCGAATCTTGGGAGGCCCTTAAGGAAGGATATTCCGGAGCACTGCAGAGCCAAAGGCAGCCCTTCCCCTAGACACCAAATCCAGTTTATTATGAGAAATAAAAGTGTGAGAGGACGCCCAGGTAGCCGCCGAACAGATGTCATCCAGGGAAACTCTAGACCAGAATGCAGCAGAAGTTACCATAGAACTCGTAGAATGAGCATGAACTCCCACTGGTTCTGGTAAGCCAGACTCACTGTATGCTTGTAAAATACAACTCGAAATCCACCTGGCGAAAGTCACCTTTGAAACTGGTTTCCCTAGAAAAGGCTTAGCAAAGGAGACAAAAAGCTGATCAGATTTACGAAAGACAGCTGTCCTGTGCAAATAAAGATGTAACTGTCTGTGAACATCCAGTAAATGAAGTTTATATTCTCCTTTATTCTGGAAACTTGGGAAAAAGACAGGCAAATTAATGGACTGGTTAATGTTTGTCTCTGAAGCAACGTTTGGGAGAAAGGAGGGATTAGTCCTGAGAGATACCCTATCCTTATGAAACACAAGGTATGGAGGTTTGATACAGAGAGCCTGAAGCTCCGACACTCTCCTGGCTGAAGTAATTGCTACCAAAAAAGCCGTCTTCCATGACGAAAACTTCAGATCAACAGAAGCTGTGGGTTCAAATGGAGGCACAACTAATGCCTGAAGAACTAAGGTCAGATCCCACGGCGGAGATGAATTTCTAACAGGGGGTCTCAAAAGAACCATATCCCTCAGTACAAGTTAAAGAAGGAATTTTTAGCCTTTTGGGCAGAAATAACACCAGACTGAGGGAAGTTTAAAATTTCGATTACAGTGGAAGGTCCAAGGGATTATATTACACTGAGATTTAGCAAATTAATTCTTTGCAATACCACTTAAGTAAAGGAAATAGCAATGGTTTGCTTTTACCTTTGAAAATCAACCGTATGTCATGACTAGATTACCTCAGGGTTTTCAGAACAGTCCTGTCATTTTTCATCTGATAGTAGGGACATTATTACAGGATGTAAGTAAAAATGACAAGGTAGATATTCCAACCTTAAAAGTAAGAACAGTTCCAAAAGGAAGTGTATGTGTACAATAGACAGGATAAAAACCAGTAGGAGTCAGTGAATGCAATGTCACAGTAGCTACGGAATGCTACATTTGCAGTGCAAAAGCATATAAATGGCTTTCTATGGAATGAGAAGGAACCTGTTATATAGAGTATGTAGTACCATCAGTGAGATCAACTAAAAATATTTACCTGAAGGTAAAAAAAAAAAAATAATCAGGACAGTGAGAATTAGAAAACAGTGTTGGTGCATTAGCTCAATCATAGATCTACAGTCATGACATAAATACAGCAGAAGGCTCTTTATGCTCTGATCAATGAGGAATGTTGTACTTGTATTCCAGACAAGACAAAATCCATAAAGCAACATTTAAGTAAAATACTACTTGTATCTGAAAAGCCTAGAAAGGCATGGAATAGTGACTGAAGTGATTGGTTAAATAGGTTTTTTTCAGAATGGTGGAAAACTTTTATCAGTTTTAATTGCTGTAGTAGACATTATTTTGTTGATCATAATAATGTGCATGTGTGTTAAACTTTGTATTAAAAAGACTGTTAATCAAGTATATATTGCAACTATTGTAGGGGGTAAAGAAAGTACCATAACCAATGGAGACATAATTTTCTTTGTAATATTCAAAGTTTGATTTAAATTTTGATCCAACATTTTTGGTTTTCAAAATGAAAAGGGGGGAATTGATAGAATTATATAATCGTAATACTTGTTTCCCCTCTTAGCAATAACGTGTTTCATATAAAATATATATAATTTGGTAGAGCTGTTTTTCCTTCACAGTAAGAGGTTTGGTAATCCATAATAGTGTGATAGTTTTAGAAATAGCACATGATGCATTGGCTTAACAGAATGTTCTTGTGTGGAACAAAAAGTATCGTACTTCTGGATGTTTTTGTAACAAATGGCATTAGCAGTGGAGGCCTGTTGAAATATCATAAACATGTGAATGTATACAGATATTCAAGAGAATGAACTTAAGGGGAAAAAGCAAACTCAGCAGAAAAAGTTCCAAACTATCCTGTCAGTGAAAGAACATTTCCATATGTTGAGAACTGGTTTCCTCTGGATGAGTATGTCTAACACAGCAGAAAAGTTATAGACTATCCTGTCAATGAAAGACCATTTCTGAGACAAGGATGCAGACAGAGAAGGTGGGAAAAGAATGCTTTCATCAAGGACAAAGTTTTGAAACTATAAAAGTGGTTGTAAAGACTTTTTCAGCAGACAGTTTGTAATTCGAGCCAGCTGTGGTTGTGCAGTGTAAATGGCAGTTATATCTGTTTTATAAAGAAAATGTAAGTAATCTTGACAATAGTGTCTGGTTGGCTTGTTTCAATAAATCTTTCAGCAATTATGCATATACAGCTGTACAGTTTGTGTGACATGCTGATGATAATTTCAGTTTAAATTGTATATATGTATGTATGTATGTTTTCAAATGTATATGTATACATTTGTGTGCATTTTGTGTGTGTGTGTAATGTATGGTTGTTTCATTTGAATGGAAGAAAATTTGACTAAAAGAAACAACAGTAGCTACAAATAACTGAACATTTGATTGAAAAGCCATCTCATCACAAACATTCTAAACAACATATATACACCATAAAAGGCTTCCTTTACAGGTGGCAGGCCCCCCTCCCCATGCATCCCTGTTATATTTTCCAAGTCCACAGTGGCACATCCATATAGAAAAAGATATTGTGTGTGTTTGTGTGTGTAGTATGTTCTGTGACTTTTGTCCATTAGAAAAAGAAGGCAGTACTGCTGATCAAAAGTCAGCTTGAGCACACATTACCAGCTTTTTTTTTTTTTTTTTTTTTTTTGTTAGGGGACAGTAACAGTGTAAACGGTGGAATTTGCCTTTCCCCACTGTAGTGCAATGTCTGTGTTTGTATATAGATGTAGCAGTGAGTGCAGTGGGGCTTGCCCCCCTTTACAAAAAAAAAATTTAGTGTAATTTTCTTTTTTGTTCAACCAGTTTAGTTTTTAACATTTATGCTGTATGTTTTGAGACTGAAGATTTTTTTTTTCCTTTTTTAAACATTTTTATGGAATCATCACTTGTGATACAGGCAAATTTACATTAATACAAAAGTAGTCAAGTTTGTATTAAATTAACATTACTAAACATTATACTTTCATATGTATTGCTGTTTATCATATAA
Organism: Protopterus annectens; assembly: GCF_019279795.1. NCBI lineage: Eukaryota > Metazoa > Chordata > Ceratodontiformes > Protopteridae > Protopterus > Protopterus annectens. The sequence continues at coordinate 273,140,981 of NC_056737.1, forward strand.
GCTAAGCAACATTACATAAATTATTCAATCCCTGCCCCCTTTTTTTTTTAAACAAGACATCTGTATTAAACCATCACTTACGACATAAACAATCATACATTTATGTAAATGAAAACGAACATCATAGACACAATCCTACTTGCAAGTATTTTACATCACAAACCATACTGACACACTCCCAGCTCCCAGTTGCAAACCTTAAACATCACTTATCCAATCATTTTCAGTCCAGCATTACATAGCTCATTTAAGTCCTGCTTTGTTTTAAACCTCATACCTTCCCTGTATGTATTGTTCCCACAATTCTCATTTTTCATATATAATTGCTTCTGCCCTAAGGCTGAAGATTTTGAGTATATGACTGTATGTCATTTACTGAGAGATATCTATCTCTTTCAAGCCTGTAGTGTTTTTTTGTGCATTTCAAGTCAACACCTATAGCTCTTTGTGGTATCAAGACCATTTTTGGATCCGGCTTTTTTAGCTGAGGGACTTGCCAGCTAATGGTAGGCAGTATTGGGTAGGACAAGTACTTGACAATATAACACTAAGATATCTCTTTTGCAGGACATCATAGATTAGCAATTAATCACCATTTGACACTTGTTGTTCATATTATCATTTGTGTTTATATTTTTATAACTGCATGATCTACATGTTGCTGAGGGATATGGTGTGAAATACCATGGAGGCAGACAGGGAAATTCATTGTCAATCTCCATCAAACTGTACAGGAGATATTGCTAGTTAGTAATTATGAAACTAAGAAATATTTCCATGTGTACTTAATACTTAAAAAAAAATTACTTAAAAAGTATTGCCTGGCATGAGGCGAAACCCTAGATGTTGAAGAAAACAGTCATTGATCTTTGCACTGTAAGTTGCACATCTTGAGAGATATTCGGTGCTATTTGTATTGTTAATTGTACATTTAAGCATACATTTGTATGTTTCTGTAAACATCTCAATCAGAGAGCAGAATTTCTGATGTGAAAGCAGTTACCTAGTTAAGTGTCCTAACAATACATCTCTAGGTTGTACTGATGTTCTTCATCTCACATTGCTGCAGTCCTTACATATGGGGTAGTCCGCTGTCCTCGGTCGGCCCGAATACCAAAGTATTAGGCTGACGTCGGTCATGGGCACTCAAATCTGACATCAGAGCATCAGGGTATAAAAGCGCATGACCGACGTCATATCCTCAGTCTTTTTTGCCGCATGGTCCGATGCAGAAGCAGCGTTGCAAGTGCCGTTCGGCGTTCTAAAATTTTCGTATTCTGAGTTTCAGACCGAAACCAAGTTGGGCTAAGTACCCCGTTGGGGAATATTTTTGTTTTTTCTTGCCTCAGTTTATTCCGGATGTCAGAAAAAGTGAATAATTGTATTTCTTGTGGGAAACAGATACCGCATAGGGATTATCACTCTCTTTGCATTCCTTGTTTGGGACCGGACCACGACGTAGTCGGGTGTCGGTTTTGTGCTAGGTTTAATAAGCGCACTATAAAAAGAAGGTTAGATTGTGCTAGGTTAGTCTTTGGTAAGCGGTGTAATTATAATATGCAGCCGGACCCTCACACGCCCGCTTCCACGAAGAAGCGCAAAGACAAATCCTTGAAACCTAGACAGGTTGATTCGTCCGCTTCGACTCGGTCCTGCAGAAACTACAGTGGAGCAGGTGGATCCGCTGAAGTTTCTGTTGAGTCTCAGGGGGAAACTTTGATTTTGCAGGATGTGGCCTCACAGGAGTCAGGTCAAGCTGAAGGGGCCTCTCAGGTTACTGTTCTCCCTTCTATGCTTAAGGTGGTTAGGCCTTCTGCTACTATTTCTAAGGCTTCTTCTAAGGGCAGGTCTGTTTTGCCTTCCTCTGGTGTTCTTCCAGGTACTTCAGGGTCTGTGCCTAAAAAGCACATGCTTAAAATGGCAGAAGATTTGATTACTTTAATTAGAGGTTCTATGCCCCCTCCTGATAAGAGGCCCAGGGTGGAGCCAGAGTTGGAAAGTTTGGATCAGGCCTCAGAGGACTCAGTCTCTTCTGCTGAAGATATTCAAGATTTTCCCCCTTATTCGGATTCTGATGCAGAGGATTCCACTCCTTCTGCTTCTCCTCCAGAGGATTTTTCATTTTCAGAAACTCTGCATTCCATGAGGGAGCATTTTCAGTGGGAAGGACAGGATTTCTCTGATTCACGGAAGAGGCTTAGGGAATTCTTGTTTTTACCACAGCATAGACCCTTGGCTATACCTCCTGTTTTGGATGTTGTTCAAGATGTTTTCTCGGAGGCTTCCCTTAATCCAGATTCTTTGCCTCCTGCCAGTTAAACCGGACAGGTATTACAGGGTGCCTGAGGCTCATAAATATCTGTATAAGAGTCCTAGGGCGGACCCAGAAACTATTAGTCAGGGGCCTAAGGGTGTTAGAGCTTCTGTTGTAAAGAATCCGGTTCCTCTAGATAAGGAAGCTAGAGCTTTGGATAGATGGGGTAAGAAGGTGTATACCTCTTCTACTTTAGCAATGAGGGCTTTAAATTGCCAGTTTCATATGTTGAAATATCAGAATTTCCTCCTTTCTCAGCTAAAATCTAAAGTGGATGCTTTGGCAGAGGGCATAGAGTGTAAAGAATTGCAGGATTTAGTACATATCTCTGAACAGGTGGGTAAGCATTCTTTGCAGTGTGGTTTTGATGCTGTACAGGCCTCTTCTAGGGTGGCTGCCACTGGTTCAGTTCTTCGTAGGCACGCCTGGCTTAAGGATCAGAATTTGTCCGAGCATGTTAAGACTAGAATTCTGGATGCCCCTTTACAGTCTGAAGTTTTGTTTGGTCCCCCTGTGGAGTCGGTTTTGAAGAAAATGGAAGACAAGGCTAAGTCCATGCAGACTGTTAAAGATGTTTTGCAGGTGCAACCTCCAAAGTTTAGTAGAAATTGGCCTACTAAGGGGTGGACCTACCCTTCTTCTGATTCTCAGTCTAGGGGTAGATCTAGACGTGGCAGGGGCAGAGCTCACAGTACATTCAGGCCTAGAACTTGGAGTTCACCTGCACAATCTGCAGGTGAGGGCAGGGGCCAGTCCTTTCGTAAACAGGCCCAATGACCTGCATTTTCAGCTGCCAGATTCTTCTTCCCTGGCAGCTCCTTTAGGAGGAAAGTTGGCTCTCTTCAAGCAAAACTGGCTTTTAGTCACCCAGGACAAATGGGTATTGGACATTATAAACCGAGGCTACAAGTTCTATTTCCATACATTGCCTCCTTTCAAAGGCATGCCAGACATTCCTCCTCGGCAAAGGATAGAGACTCACAAGCAGATTTCTTTACTTCTTCAAATGGGAGCTATACAGCCAGTTCCTCTGTCAGAAGTGGGACTAGGATTTTATTCTCGCCTGTTTCTAGTACCAAAGAAAGGAAACACGTGGAGACCAATTTTGGATTTATCTATCCTCAACACTTATCTGGACATTCCAAAGTTCAAAATGCTAACGTTACAACAGCTTTTACCTCTGTTGGGAAAAGATCACTGGATGGTAACTCTGGATCTCAAAGAGGCTTATCTTCATGTTCCTATCAGGCCCAGTTGCAGGAGGTACCTGCGTTTTGGCTGGAAATTTACATTATCAATTCTCTGCATTGCCCTTTGGCTTATCTACTGCCCAGAGTGTTCACAAAGGTTCTGGCTCCAGTGATAGCCTTTTCAGGTTAAGAGGAATACAGATTTATCCTTATTTGGATGATTGCCTGATTATTGCACAACACAAAGACGAACTTCTGCATCATCTACAGTATGTGATGGTAGTGTTAAGATGCCTAGGGTATTCTGTGAACGAAACAAAGTCCAGTCTAGTACCCTCTCAGGACATGTGCTTTCTGGGTGTGAGACTGAATACAGCTTCCCAGATGGCCTTTTTGACCCCGGACAAACAAAGAAGCCTTTCTCTTTATTTCCATCAAATGTCTCTACAGTCCAGGCTGACTGCATGGACAGTCCTTCAAGCCTTGGGGTTCATGGCATCTTGTATTCTGGTGCTTCCCAATGCCAAACTGCATATGAGGAAGCTTCAGTGGTATCTCAAAAATGTATGGACACAACACTGCCAAGATCTAGACACTGTCATTCAGATAATACCTTGCATTCAGAAAGAATTTTTGTGGTGGGCTCAGGAATGTCACCTAAACAAGGGACTCTCTGTGACCCGACCAGAGGCGAGTCAGGTTCTAACGACAGATGCCTCGGACAAGGCTTGGGGAGCACACCTTAATGGAAAATGGGTGCAAGACACGTGGCCTGTCAGACTTCAACATTTGCATATCAACTTGAAGGAGATGTTAGCAGTCCAATTTGCATTGATGGCTTTCAAGGATTTACTTCACCCAGGACAGGTGTTGATTCAAACAGACAACACTACTGTCATGTGGTACATCAACAAGCAAGGGGGAACCCATTCTTACCCTCTTTGCAGGCAAGCGATGATTTTGTGGGAGACTGCTCTCAGTTTACACCTCAATCTTCAGGCAAGGTTTCTACCAGGAGCACAGAACTCCTTAGCGGATGTGTTGAGCAGACAAATTGTGGATCCTCACGAGTGGAAACTGGATCCTCATGTGTTTCAAAAGTTGACAGTGTTATGGGGGACTCCAGACATAGATCTGTTCGCTTCTCCACTAAATTACCAGTTGCCAAAGTTTTGCACAAAAATGTTTCATCCCACAGCTTGGAAGGTGGATGCTCTATCATTCAGTTGGAGCAATCTTCATGTCTATGCCTTTCCACCTCTGCCTCTCATTCCCAAGGTACTCCTGAAGGCCAGAATAGACAAGCCATCCATGGTTCTGATAGCGCCGGATTGGCCTTGACAGCACTGGTACCCACTACTGAGGAGTTTGGTACGGAAGCCTCCTTGGCCTCTGCCTTTGATTCCGCATCTTTTGTCTCAGGAGGGCAATCACTTCCTCAATGTCAAGATTCAGTCTCTGCATCTCACAGCCTGGCATATTCTGTTTTAGGCCCTGGAGGGTCTCAGCTTCCACAACAAGTTTTGAATGTTATTTTGGAGGCCAGAAGGCCTAGTACAAGGAAAGTTTACGCTGATAAATGGAGGAGATTTTTTCTTTGGAGCAAAGCGAAGGACTTTGATGTTTCCAAGCCTGATTTAAGTGTTTCTCTTCAATATCTTACTGAGTTATTGGACAAGGGTTTGTCTTTCTCCTCGATAAAGGTTCATGCTGCAGCCATTTCTGCTCACTATGACTGTGACCCTCCTTTATTTTCCCATCCTTTGTTTAAGCAATTTCTTAGAGGGGCAAAGAACATAAGACCCCCACGTAGAGCTCCTACTCCTGCTTGGGATCTCAATTTTGTGTTGGAAAAGCTTACTCTACAACCTTTTGAGCCTGCAGCTACTGCCGAGTTGAAGTATTTATCATGGAAGGCTGCTTTTTTGTTGGCCATTACCTCTGCAAGAAGGGTTTCTGAATTACAGGCCCTTATGGCAGTGGAACCTTTCCTGATTTTTCATAAGGATAGGGTATCTTTGCGTACTAAGCCTTCATTTATGCCTAAAGTGGTTTCTAGTGTGGCCTTGAACCAAACTATTCATTTGCCTACTTTTTATGCAAACCCCCAAAATAAAGGGGAGAAGATTTTGCATACTTTGGATGTTCACAGGCAGTTACGTTATTATTTGAGCAGAACCAAGGGGTTCAGGCAGTCTCAGCAGTTGTTTGTTTCTTTTGCTTTGGGTTCTCAGGGAAAACCTGTTTCAAAACAAAGTATTTCTAAATGGATTGGGTTTTGTATTTCTTTCTGTTATTCCCATCATGGTAAGGAGATTCCGGCTGGAATCAGACCTCATTCCACTAGAGCTACTGTCACTTCTACTGCCTTTCTAAGGGGGGTAGCTACAAAAGATATTTTGGAAGCAGCCACTTGGAGTTCAGTACATACTTTTTCCAAGCATTACCACCTTCCTCTTTATTCTAAGTCTAGGGCTGGATTTGCCACTGCAATATTACAGGGCATTTTAGCAGCCCCTAATGCTTTATGATTTTGCCATCCTCCCTTTACCTCTGCTTTGGGATTCTACCCATATGTAAGGACTGCAGCAATGTGAGATGAAGAACATAGTACAGTTTTGTACCTACCATAAATGTAGATGTTCGAAGATCCACATTGCTGCAGTCCAATTTACCCTCCCTCCTTCCCCTCTGTAGTTTAGCATGGTTATATGGTTTGGGTTATGGTTGTTGTTGGGCATGTTTTTGGGAGGTATCCTGTTTTTGGGCTGTGGCCTTTCTTTTTAGGGCCTTCTGACATCTGGGGCAAGAAAAGACTGAGGATATGACGTCGGTCATGCGCTTTTATACCCTGACGCTCTGATGTCAGATTTGAGCGCCCATGACCGACGTCAGCCTAATACTTTGGTATTCAGGCCGACCGAGGACAGCGGACTACCCCATATGTAAGGACTGCAGCAATGTGGATCTTCGAACATCTACATTTATGGTAGGTACAAAACTGTACTTTTCCAAGCTATGACTGTGAAAGTTTAGCTAAAAGTCTGTGTGTGTGTATATATTTTAATGCATTATATTTATGAAAGGTTTGACTATTGTCACTGTAAAGAATAATACTTAATGATGACATTGCTATTTGTACAGCTTTAATTTCTTTAATTGTTCACAAAATATTAACATTTGATTATATTGTGCTATTTTAAGTTGATTTTCCAGAAAATGCACTAGAATGCAAGAATGTTTGTAGGCTGCTTAGAGATGTGACATTCCACACAACGCAGGTGGTATAAATATTGAAATATAGTCAGCCTTGCTGTTCTAGCTTGAGTCACAGCTGAAACCTATTCACCTTACTGTCGAAAAAAGTTAATAAATATGAGGGTACTGTAGTGGACTGATTCAGATTGGTTGATAATTTAGTTCTGTCATGCCTGTTCTTACCACTGCAACATGAAATGAACATGATGTCTTGACTAAAAAACTTCTTCAAAGCCAACTTCATGCTACTCAAGTCAGAAGTGACAAACTTTGACACCCATGCAGATGGGAACTGAAAGTTCGACTGCTGAATCCTACACTAAGGTACTGTATGAGCGCATCCACTCATGCATGAATCGTGCCAACCCAAATAGAACCAAGATGCTCTCCTCCAAAAAAAGGAAGCCAATTTGGTGGTCCCCTGCCATAAACAAACTTTACAACAAAAGGAAGAAACTATTGCAGAAAAGAAGAAAATCCCAGGATGCAAAAAACTCCCTTACCAGCCTCAGTAAGAAGCTGAGATCCCTCATAAAATCCTCCAAAGCTAGTTATAAAAATAAAATTGCCAAAGATTCCAAAGACAACCACAAGGCATTCTATAACTATGTCAAGAATCTAAATGGCAATGCTCAGATCTGCTCTGAGCTACAACAGAGTGGCATTAAATATACTGATCCCAAGGATATTGCCAATATCCTGGCAGATCAATTCAGTGCCAACTTCACCCCCTCACCACTAAACGGCCCATCTCGATACCAGAAGTTTGCCAAATTCCAGTAATAACGGCCGCACAGGTAAAAAAAAAACACTCTCCAAAGCTAAGAATACAGCATCCATGGGACCAGATGACATCTCGGGCTGTGTACTACATGAACTACAAAATGAATTGGCACCTTACCTAAGTGTCATGTTTAATCATACCCTCACCTCAGGCTTCGTGCCCACTGAGTGACGCACAGCTACAGTTATCCCACTCCACAAGGGGGGATCCACCTTGGATCCCGGGAACTACCTCCCCATCAGTCTGACTAGCCTGATCTGCAAGGCCATGGAACGTATTATCATGGAACTTATAAACAAAAACATTGGCAAACTTCAAACATTGGACCTCATCCAGTTTGGGTTCGTGAAGGGCCGATCTTGTCTCCTGAACCTGATTGACTTCTTCGAATCAGTCTCCAGAGCCATGGACAAGGGTAAGGCGGTCCACACAGCCTATCTGGACCTCGCCAAGGCCTTTGACACCATCCCCCACTCTGGAATCATAGATATACTTACTAAGCTGGGCATTAATCCCTACATCACTCGATGGGTTGCCAACTGGCTTACTGACAGAACCCACACTGTAAAAGTAGCCGACTCCAGCTCCAGACAAGTGGAATACCTCAGGGTTCAGTCCTGGGGCCGCTCTTGTTTGGCATCTACTTCTCTGAAGTACAGGCCAACACTAAGGGACTCTGGCTAACAAAGTTCGCAGATGACTGCAAACTGGGAGCCATTATTAAATCCCCAAATGATGTGGATACTCTACAAAAGAGCCTTACAGAAACAAATGCTTGCTGCCAAAGCCATGGGCTGAAGCTCAATGCCAAGAAATGTATAGTTATCCCCTTTGGGAAAAAACATGTACCCATGAACTACCACATAGGTAGCAGTACACTAAACACCAAAACCAAAGTGGATTTTTTGGATAGAAGTATAACAAAGGACACAGGAGGTTCTATATCCACTTCCCTCTATAGAAAATCATGCTGGAAGAACGCACTCTTACATTATAGCAGTATGCATCCGAGATTTGTATTCTCTAATATTGGCAAGGGACAATTTGTTAGGATCACTAGATTATGTAAGGACGCCTTGACCATGCAGACACAATTGGATACCATGCATACCCTCTTTGTAGATAGAGGCTATAATAGCTGCATGGTAAGTAAGATTAAGGATTTAGTACTAAATGGACCATGAGAAGGTAGTAGTAATACAATTAGATGTACCCATGGAAAGAGAAATGTATCTAATGGTCCTAGGGTTACCTTTACTACTAGATATACTAATGACAATAGTAAGTTAGTAGATATTATTAGGAAGAATTGGCAAGTACTAACTGTCGACCCAATGATCCTGAATATTATAGGAGCCACCCCTAGGTTTAGATATAGAAATAGCAAGAATCTTAAAGAATTTTATGCAGAGAACATTCTTGCATCGAGCACGATAGATTTAGAACCACCAAATTAGACACATATCGTTGCAGTAGATGCAAGATGTGTAGTTTTATCATAGATGAACAATGTTTTATCCATCCTGCTATTGACTATACATTTACACCTAGGTTTCATGCCAGTTGTGATGATGAGAACTTGATATTTTACATTTGTACCCGTCAAAAAAACAGGTATCGAGGATATTTTACTAGATATTAAAATATTTGCTAGAAAATTGAATTTACTACATATCTTTAAGGAAGGGGACAGAAATTATAAAGGAGATACACTGAAGAAGGCTAGTACCTATAACCCCCTTTACACCATGATATACAAAATTTTGAAAGATCTGTTACAGGTTTAATAAGAGAAGGATATAAAAAACACAAAGCTATTGTGTATAACTTAACTAAAGAAGAATATAAGTTATTGTATGAACTAAGTGATAATGACAACCTACAAATTATGAAATCTGATAAGGGTGGGGAGGCTGTTTTGATGGATATATGGGATTATACTAAGAGAATGATGGACATACTAGGCAAGGACAATAGATATATTGTAGTGTCTAGAAATGAAGTTAAGATTTCCTACAGGAAAATAGATTTAATTCATGAGGATAATTTACTTGAAGGTCTTATTGATATAAGTATGTATAATTATTTAAAAGTATTGAAACCAGTTATACCTGTGATTTTTGGTATACCTAAGATACATAAAGACTTAGAGAACCTGCCTTTAAGACCCATTGTTTCTTCGCAAGGGTCGAAAACGCAACCCTTGGCAATATATGTAGATACAAAACTAAAGAAATTTTATAAAAACTATCCTCATATTTTTAAACCCTCTTTTGTTTTTCGTACCTGTAATAACCTTAAAGAGATATTCTCTAGGAACTATAATAATGTAGACTTATCGTTTCAACACAAAGTACCAGGTACCTTCCCCTGCACTAAGTGCAATATGTGCAAACACATAACAACTATTCAGCATTATACACATGCATATGGTGTCTTTGAGTTCAAACCTAGGAAGTACTATGATTGTAATAGCAGCAACTTGGTATATATGGCTAACTGTTTGCACTGTTCAGCGTTTTATATTGGTTTAACAACCAGAAAACTGAAAGACCGTATATACAATCATAGTTATGACATACGTAAGAACAAAGACTCCAGCGTATCCGACACATGAGTTCAAATTTAGAGTATTACAAACCTTAGGTAAAAGCAACAGAATGGGTGATAATTTCAACCACCTAGCTAAATTAGAATTGAAGTGGATTTTTAAGACAGGAGCACATAGGGATCCAGGTATTAACAACTTTGTCTCATTGAAACCTATTTTAAGTGACAGGTGAACAACATTATAATCTTCCATGGAACTTATTGCTAATTTCTAGGTGAAAAAAGTTTTATGAAATTAATCTAGTATACTATAGCTCAATTCACTTGAAACTATGACTAACATTTCTCATGTCACTTAGGACTCGTCCAACAATGGTCTTAGATCAAGTTTCCCAAGAAGGGCTAGAACATTTTGCTGTTTTGATAGAGCCCATTAATTACAATAAGCACACTTAATTCCTGATTTTTTCCCTATATTGACTTCTAGCTTTTCACAAATCAGCCTTCAGACAATATAGCATGAATACTATTTTTGAGTGTCTAATGACACATATGAGCAAGACTCTATAGGGATCATTCTTGATCCCTATGAGCTACATTACTAGTTCAGCAGGTCCCTTCCTTACTTATTGGGTATGTCTAGTGAGGTTTTCATGGTACAACATAGGTTATCATCAACAGGATTGGAAACGGAGAACAGAGTCATAGGATTTTTATTTTGACTATTCTCCGTTCCTCATCTTTTTAAGATTCCTGAACATTTCTTTTCAAGCATTATATGACAATATCAGCTTTTTAAACAGTTGTCTAATGGGTCATGAAGGTGATGGGGCAAGTAGGATGCATTAACAGCACCCTGCGTCGCCACCGCTTATAGAATTATAGTTAACTCTGACTATACATGAGTTCTCAAGCACTTCAAAATTTAGACTCATGACCAATTCGACGAACGACACTTTATTTCATTACAAAGAGCTGAATAAATGTTTCAGAGCTCACAAACAGTATTTGTTTTTAATTTGTAGTTTTACAAACGTTATCGTTCAGCAGCCTTTCCGCCTAACTAAGTAGTTTAATATAGCTCCAGTGTATAGCGTCAATTTGGAATTTATGTATTAGAGCCCAGTTAGGCTAGAAGACAACTTAGCCTAATAGTATGGTAGACGAGACATTCTTTGTTTTGTCTCTTAGACAAGCTAAGATGATCAAGTTCTACAAGACAATTTTTTAACCAGTATTTAATGTATATATTATTTAACTGCATTACATCTTTACCTTTTAGAACTATTCTATATGACTCAAGAAAGGCGCCAGTTGCCTGTATAAGTAAATATTACATTTGCCACTAAGCACCATTGGCTTGGCCTTAACCAAATGAGTAGGTCGTTTGATCTATTTACATACAATACAGGCAAGTGAATTGAGACTGCCTCCTGAGAAGAATTGTTTACATGTTTTTTATTATGCAAGTTTTATTTTATAGCATTAGCGTGTACCTAATTTGATGAAATTTTATTATGAATAAGATGGTTTCACAGGTTTGGAAAGACCAACTTGTCTTAATAAATATTTTTAAGTATCAGTATGTCTTAAAGAATAGAACTTAGGTTCACACCTAAATAAGTTTTAGTAGGAAGCGCAGTATTACTATTGAAGCACAGCCTTCGCATTAAGTTGTTAATTATTTTCTAATTGAAGAAGAACTGTTATTGGTTGTTAATTAATTTAAAAAGCAAGCAGTTCGTGGCATTAAATGAGATCTGAAGAAGCGTGCACCTTCGGCACGCGAAAGCGCTTATCTTTTACTATTTTTTATATTCAACTGAATAAAGCTGATTTGGAACTTCTCGTGGTGTGTCCTGAGGTTTTTACTTTGAGTTTCTTGGCCTCACACGTTGCCAGAGGACACTTTGGAGAGCGGAGACATTATATTTTTTACCTTGTCTTGTTTCTACATTTGTGTTTCCGTCCTCACGCTATAGAGAAGGGAGATATTGAGCTTGGCTACAACCCAATGAAACCTATGGAGTTACCGAAAATAGAAGCTTTCTTACCGACCAACAATAATCCATTGCTAGCCTTGGATTTTCAGGATATGGTGAGCATACAATCTAGTAACAGCCTAAACAATTTTAATACAACCGAATTCCAAGAAGCTATGAAGGAATTAGAAAACAACTTGTTCAAATTGCAGAGACTGTCATGGCAGAAAAAACATCTACAAGCATGCACACACTTCAAAGTCATTCCGAGAGGAATGCGAGTGTTGTGCATGCCAACATATGGTCAAACCTATCCGGACCTACTGAAGAAGTGGCAAGACTTGAATTTAGAAGTAAGTTTCAAATATATCAAATTACTGATTGATTATTTTGATCCCATTGTACTAGATTTAGAAAAAAGAACAGATGAACTTTATATTAACATAACGGAACACTTTAAATCTGATCTTTGTACAAGGAAGCTGAATCAAGTTTTGGTACAAATCAACAGTTATAGCGATAAACTCAAAGCCATTAAACAACGCAAACTCAATAGGGACGTAGAAGATTTCCGAACCGGCAATATTTTCGTTTGGCCCAGAACACAAGAGTCTAACAACGTGAGACCACAATTTAATAGTAACAGATGGCAACACAGTGAGCCCTCCAGACCAACCGAAACGGGAACGGGAAGCCAAACAGGTTTGACTTTGGCGCCATCTCATTTGAACACGCCCAGTTCAGTTCATGCCAGTACAGTGAGAACACCAACAGCATCGGAAGGCCAGGAATTCAATACACCGCCTCCGAACCAGTTAGCGCTCCTACCGGATGACGACTCCAACAGAACAGGAACAGTGAGACGTACGAATGTCGTCTTCAACAAATTACCAGAGGCCCCTTTTCCCATCAGAATGGAGCAGCGTCTCAGAGGGAGATCAATAAGCAGAGGGCCCAGGAAAAGGAAAAATTCGTCAGACAGGTATGGACAGCAGAAAAAACACATGTTTTGACTGATTTGGTCTTTAATTGTTCTAGTGTTACTCTCTTACCATCTGACTACTCCTTACTGAACCGAGGACTGAGCTACATACCCTCACAACCTAGTGTACAAACAGAAACTTTCTGTGACTTACGGCTATTTGCAAGGAATATAGCGCTCAAAATGTTTTTTGGCAGCTCTGAATTTATGAATGCAGCAGATAAGAACAAGATGACTTTTGAATTTAAACGCAAAAGTACTTTTTGTCCTTCGCTTCCACACATGGTGGAATGCTTTGTTAAATCCTGTGAAGCTGATATGTACACTTTTTATTCTTCAAAGCATGTTACCAACAAATTCTGCAATTTAGACAAAGCAGAATACCAGTCTTTGATCAAGTTAAGCAAACATCCTAGTGTTATTATAACAGCAGCAGATAAAGGGTGGGGGGGGGGGTTGTAGTATTAGACAAGACTGAATATATTAACAACATTGAACACTCATTATTATGTGACAGTTACAAGGAGCTTACATTAGAACAGGTGCTTGCTATAATTGCAAATATTCATTCAGATTTGTATGATCTATTAATGTGTCGACAGGTGAGTCAGGAAATGTTTGAATTCTTGAATATAGAGAATCCCCTTATACCAGCGTTGAAAGGTCTACCTAAAATACATAAGGGGAGAAGACCCATTCCCATGCGACCAATTGTGGCAGGGAGACAGTGCGCCACATACAACATCTCAGTTTTCATTGAGAAGATGCTAAGACCTATGGTAGACAAAATAGATACAATTTTGAAAGACACACAACACTTACTGAATGATATTAAGCAATTTAACAGACAGTACCTTACACAGAGCTCCTTCTATCTAGTCACCTTGGATGTTTGCAATCTATTTACTTGCATTCCCAATGAATATGGGATGCAAGCAATCCGAGAAATTATGGTGTTAGAAAGTGGCTTTTCCAATGACAGACAAATCCTGATTGGCCAGTTGTTAGACACAGTATTAAACAACAATGTGTTTATTTTTAACCAGAAATATTACCTGCAGACATGGGGTGTGGCCATGGGCACCCCATGTGCGAATTCTTATGCCAATCTGGTATTATATTTCTGGGAAACACACTGCCTGTTCAACAACGAATGGATGAGCAGAATATGTCTATACAGAAGATTTGTAGACGATATTCTACTATTTTGGGAAGGCACTATTGATGAGTTGAATATCTTTGTGAACTACTTACAGTCCACCACTGATTTTTTCAGGTTTACCCTTGAATATTCTAGAGTACATATTAACTTTCTGGATGTCAATTTATATTTTGATCCAGAAGGTACTATCAAATCTAGACTTCACAGGAAGGAATGTTGGAGGAATAGCATACTGGAATTCAGTAGCATGCACCCCAGGCATGTGTATCCTGGTATAGTGAAAGCCCAGTTTACTAGACTAACTAGAATTATACAAGATCCAGTAGTCCTGGAAGAGGAAGCTGACAGTATGGCAAAGATTTTTCTAACCAGAGGTTACGACAAGTCAATGGTAAAAAAAGCAAGACAGGGGAGTTTATCCCAATACACAACACCTAATACTCAGACTAATACACAGACTTGTAGGAACATAACAGAATATATGGGGTTTGAGATCCACGAAGATATGAACACTTCTGAACTTACAAATCATAACTCAGGGAGATCTCACAGACAAGGAAGATACAACAGAAATAGAATTTCTTATGTTATGAAATACACAAATGATAATGAACAAATTAGGAGGATAGTTTCCAAACATTGGAACATCCTTACAGTCACTGAAGAAATTAGAACTTTAGTGGGAGTAAAACCCTCTTTTATTTTTCGTACCTGTAATAACCTTAAAGAGATATTCTCTAGGAACTATAATAATGTAGACTTATCGTTTCAACACAAAGTACCAGGTACCTTCCCCTGCACTAAGTGCAATATGTGCAAACACATAACAACTATTCAGCATTATACACATGCATATGGTGTCTTTGAGTTCAAACCTAGGAAGTACTATGATTGTAATAGCAGCAACTTGGTATATATGGCTAACTGTTTGCACTGTTCAGCGTTTTATATTGGTTTAACAACCAGAAAACTGAAAGACCGTATATACAATCATAGTTATGACATACGTAAGAACAAAGATTTCCAATGCATTAGCTAGACACATAGGAGCGTATCCGACACATGAGTTCAAATTTAGAGTATTACAAACCTTAGGTAAAAGCAACAGAATGGGTGATAATTTCAACCACCTAGCTAAATTAGAATTGAAGTGGATTTTTAAGACAGGAGCACATAGGGATCCAGGTATTAACAACTTTGTCTCATTGAAACCTATTTTAAGTGACAGGTGAACAACATTATAATCTTCCATGGAACTTATTGCTAATTTCTAGGTGAAAAAAGTTTTATGAAATTAATCTAGTATTCTATAGCTCAATTCACTTGAAACTATGACTAACATTTCTCATGTTACTTAGGACTCGTTCAACAATGGTCTTAGATCAAGTTTCCCAAGAAGGGCTAGAACATTTTGCTGTTTCGATAGAGCCCATTAATTACAATAAGCACACTTAATTCCTGATTTTTTCCCTATATTGACTTCTAGCTTTTCACAAATCAGCCTTCAGACAATATAGCATGAATACTATTTTTGAGTGTCTAATGACACATATGAGCAAGACTCTATAGGGATTATTCTTGATCCCTATGAGCTACATTACTAGTTCAGCAGGTCCCTTCCTTACTTATTGGGTATGTCTAGTGAGTTTTTCATGGTACAACATAGGTTATCATCAACAGGATTGGAAACGGAGAACAAAGAGTCATAGGATTTTTATTTTGACTATTCTCCATTCCTCATCTTTTTAAGATTCCTGAACATTTCTTTTCAAGCATTATATGACAATATCAGCTTTTTAAACAGTTGTCTAATGGGTCATGAAGGTGATGGGGCAAGTAGGATGCATTAACAGCACCCTGCGTCGCCACCGCTTATAGAATTATAGTTAACTCTGACTATACATGAGTTCTCAAGCACTTCAAAATTTAGACTCATGACCAATTCGACGAACGACACTTTATTTCATTACAAAGAGCTGAATAAATGTTTCAGAGCTCACAAACAGTATTTGTTTTTAATTTGTAGTTTTACAAACGTTATCGTTCAGCAGCCTTTCCGCCTAACTAAGTAGTTTAATATAGCTCCAGTGTATAGCGTCAATTTGGAATTTATGTATTAGAGCCCAGTTAGGCTAGAAGACAACTTAGCCTAATAGTATGGTAGACGAGACATTCTTTGTTTTGTCTCTTAGACAAGCTAAGATGATTAAGTTTTACAAGACAGAAATTTTTTAACTAGTATTTAATATACACATTATTTAATTGCATTATATCTTTACCTTTTAGAACTACTTTATATGATTCAAGAAAGGCGTCAGTTGCCTGTATAAGTAAATATTACATTTGCCACTAAGCACCATTGGCTTGGCCTTAACCAAATGAGTAGGTCGTTTGATCTATTTACATACAATACAGGCAAGTGAATTGAGACTGCCTCCTGAGAAGAATTGTTTACATGTTTTTTATTATGCAAGTTTTATTTTATAGCATTAGCGTGTACCTAATTTGATGAAATTTTATTATGAATAAGATGGTTTCACAGGTTTGGAAAGACCAACTTGTCTTAATAAATATTTTAAGTATCAGTATGTCTTAAAGAATAGAACTTAGGTTCACACCTAAATAAGTTTTAGTAGGAAGCGCAGTATTACTATTGAAGCACAGCCTTCGCATTAAGTTGTTAATTATTTTCTAATTGAAGAAGAACTGTTATTGGTTGTTAATTAATTTAAAAAGCAAGCAGTTCGTGGCATTAAATGAGATCTGAAGAAGCGTGCACCTTCGGCACGCGAAAGCGCTTATCTTTTACTATTTTTTATATTCAACTGAATAAAGCTGATTTGGAACTTCTCGTGGTGTGTCCTGAGGTTTTTACTTTGAGTTTCTTATCCTCATATTTTAATAGACTCTTGGGATTTTCTTAATAAAATAGGTTCTAGTACTTATAGAGATAATATAGTTTTTATTACTGTGGATGTTAAATATTTATTTTCAGTCATCCCACATACAGTAGGTTTAGATCGGTTTGATGGGAATTTTAACTTCAGATGAATTTAAATTGGTTCTAGAGAACATGGAATTAGTATTGAAATACAACTATATTTATTTTCAAGGAGAATTATATCATCAATTAGATGGTGTGGCCATGGGATCAGCCTGTGCACCCATTTATGCAAATATTATTATGGTATACTGGGAAAAACAATACATTTTTAATTCTATGTTTTACCAATACATTATAGGTTATTATAGATTTTTGGATGGCATTTTTATTTTATGGGATGGACCAGAAGGGGAGATTACAAAATGTATGGATTATATTAATAACAGTACAGATTTTTTAAAATTCCCATCTGAGACTGGCTGAGAAGAAGTCCATTACCTCGATGTGAAGATTATGAAAGATCACATTAATAATAAATACAAATCTAGAATTTATAGAAAGGACTGTCATTCAAATTCCTATTTACACTTTCAGAGTGACCACCCTTACCATTCTAAAAAGAATATAGTGAAAGGACAAATGATTAGGACAGCTAGAATGACTTCAGATAGAGGGGATTTAGTCGAAGATATGGAGACGCTTCATAAGATGTTTAAAGAAAGAGGGTACCCAGATAACGTGATTCAACCTATCAAAAAGATTGTATATGATAGATGGGGAACAGTGTACAAACTTGTCAATAGTGGAACCACTGTTTTTGATAAAAGGAATAATTGTGAAAATGATCAAGATGATCGGCTACCCTATTTAATCTTGACCCATCACAATGGCATAGGATGGATTAAGAAATGTATGAATGATACCTGGGAGTTGTTCAGTAAAATGCCTACAAGAGTAGATGTGATGTCCTTCAAGGATGCATCTGCAGTCCTAACATATGGGTTGTCCTGCCTCAGGCAGCCCTTCGGTCGGCCAGATTCCAAAATCTGGGTCTGGCCTCGGCTGATGTCGCACTTCACCCGACGTCATAGCTGCTGGGGTATAAAGGCATCAGCCGACGCCATTTTCCTCAGTCTTTCTTGCTGCGCGGTGCCCGAAGCAGAAGCTGTTCGCAAGTGACGGTCGGTCAGATCCTGAGATTTCTACTACCGAAGACTTCTAAAAAAGCTAAGTACCCCGTTGGGGACTCTCTCTTGCCTCCGCCGATGTCAGACAAAGTAAATAATTGTTTAACTTGTGGGAAACAAATACCTCATAAGGATTTCCACTCTTACTGCCTTCCTTGCTTAGGCCCAGACCACGACGTTTCAGCTTGTCTAGCCTGTGCTTCCTTCAACCGACGGACGCTTAGACGTTGGTCGGAGTTTGCAGAGGAGTTTTTTGGTCCCGCTTTTGCTTATAAAATGCCGTCGAAGACTCCGACTCCACAATTAGCTAAAAAGCGCAAGGAAAAGGACCGACACTCGCGGTCCGCGGTTTCGGCTGAAACCACGGTTAGGCCAACCGCGAGTGTCTCGGTTTCGGATGAAACCGAGTCCTCGGTTCTTCCTTCGGCCGAAAGCATGCCTCCGATTACCGAGGCCTCACAGAGCATGGCTGAATCTGCTACTGAAATTACTGCTACAGAAGCAGGCACCCAGGATTTGTCAGACACTATTCCTTTAGACATTTCTACCCCTGCATGTGGGGCTGCTAGACCCCCTGCTTCTATGTCTATCAATTCCTTTTCCAGGGCTAAAGCAGCTAAATCTTCTAAGGCCTTACCTACAAAAGCTCCCTCACACAGGCCTACCTCTAGTTCCCAGATACTCAGCCTGGCTGAGGATCTCATTTCTTTGATCAGGGGATCCCAACCTCACCCAGACAGGGCCTCTCAACCTCCTCCAGATAAGAGGCCTAGGACTGAACCCACTGAACCTGTCTCTACAGACTATTCTTCGGATGACTCAGATATTTCAGACCATCAGGAAGGTCCATATTCTCCTTATGAGGATTCTGATGCAGAAGACTCCATTCCTTCTGCTTCTCCTCCTGAAGAATTTTCTTTTGGGGGAGACCCTACATTCTATGAGGGAACACTTCCAATGGCAGGGCCAGGATTTTTCAGATTCAAGGAAAAGGCTAAGGACTTTTTTACACTTACCACAACATAGGCCTTTAGCCATTCCTCCAGTACTATCAGTTGTTGATGATGCATATAATGATGCCAGTACTGCCCCTGATTCTCTTCCTCCGGCCCCTGCCAAGCCTGATAGATATTACAGGGTCCCGGACACACACTGCCACTTGTATAAGGCTCATGTTGCAGACCCAGAAACCATTTCACAGGGCCCTAAAGGTGTGGCAGCTGCCTCTGCCAGAAACCCTCTTCCCTCTGAAAGGGAATCTAGAGCATTAGAGAGATGGGGTAAAAAGGTTTATACATCTGCTACTCTTTCGGCCAGGGCCTTAAACTGTCAATTCCACATGATTCAGTACCAGGAATTTTTGTTAGACCAGCTAAATAAAAAACTGTCCTCTCCTGAACCTATAGACCGCAAGTCCCTTCAGGATTTGGTACATAACTCTCAGCAGGTCAGTAATCATTTTTTAAAATGTGGCTATGATGCACTGGAGGTTTCCTTTAGATCAGCTATGACTGGAGCAGTGATTCGAAGGCATGCCTGGTTAAAAGAACAATCCTTACCAGACCATGTTAAGTCAAAACTCCTAGATGCTCCTATGGAGAAACAAAGTTTGTTTGGCTCCCCTGCACAGGAGGTTCTCAAGAAAGTGGAAGAAAAAGCAAAATCTGTCCAAACAGTCAAGGATTTCTTACAGGTCCAACCTCCGAGGTTTAGCAGAAATTGGCCTTCGAAGAATTGGTCCTTTCCAGACACCTCCAGAGCACAGAGAGGCAGAAATAGACGCCCAGGGGGCAGAGTTCAATCTAGGGGTGCCTACAGGGGACGTCAGTGGCAACCTGCCAACCAGAGAAGTGCTGCCACAGCTGCAACTACAACCACTTCCACAGGACAGACACAATGACTTGGCTCTGGTTCCGCCTACCAGGGAACAACTGGAAGCACCCTTGGGCGGAAAGCTAGCCTTATTTTCCGACAACTGGCATTGCATTACAGGAGACAAATGGACTTTACAAACAATAGACAAGGGCTACAGGTTTCACTTCCATACTCTACCAAAAAAGAGAGGAATGCCAAACCTTCCACCAAGCCAAAAAACAGAGGCTCAAAAACAAATCAACAACTTACTAAGGATGAGAGCTATAGAAAAGGTACCACCTATGGAACAAGGCCAAGGATTTTACTCCAAGCTTTTCCTTGTACCAAGAAAAGAAAATCAATGGAGACCTATTCTCGACTTGTCCGCACTGAACACATATCTCATTGTTCCAAAATTCAAAATGCTGACCCTCCAGCAACTTCTTCCCATGCTGGGCAAGGAGTCTTGGCTGGTGACTCTAGATCTCAAGGAGGCATACATGCACGTCCCTATACGACCAGATTGCAGAAGACACCTCAGATTTCTTGCAGGATCAGAGCATTATCAATTCTCAGCATTGCCCTTTGGCTTATCTACTGTGCCCAGAGTATTCACGAAATGCCAGGCATCAGTAATTGCTCATTGCAGGCTTCAGGGAATTCAAATTTACCCATACCTGGACGACTGCCTAATACAAGCGGACAACAAGACAAAATTAACAAAAGATTTGGAAAAGGTCATACAACTGTTGCAAGCCTTGGGATACACAGTCAACATTCAAAAGTCAAGACTAGTACCATCCCAAAGGATAACATTTTTGGGTGCAGAACTGGATACAACAACTCAGATGGCTTTTCTCACAGAAGAAAAACAAAAGCAACTACCAGTCTATTTCATGACATTAACAACACAGACTCAGCTTACTGCAAGGAAAGTCCTGCAAGCCCTGGGTTACATGGCATCCTGCATAATATTGATCCCACATGCCAGGCTGCATATGAGAAAGTTGCAATGGTACCTAAGGAATGTATGGTCTCAACACAAGCACAGTCTAGAAGCCCAGATTCCAATAATTCCATGCCTGAAAAAAGAATTCCTGTGGTGGGCTCAGGCCTGTCAGATGAACAGAGGATTGCCTTTCCAAAAACCACATCCAAGCCAGACCATCACCACGGACACCTCAGACCTAGGCTGGGGGACACACATGGAGGACAAGTGTATACAAGGCCTATGGACCCAAGACCAGCTGAAACTACACATAAATCTAAAGGAGATGCTGGCAGTGAAACATGCAAACCAGGCATTCAGACCATTCCTTCAACAAGGTCACCTGCTGATAAGGACGGACAATACCACAGTCATGTGGTACATCAACAAACAGGGAGGTACACTCTCATATCCTCTATGCCGGATGGCAATGGACCTGTGGAATTTGGCCCTGAATCTCAACATTCAACTACAGGCCAGATTTGTACCAGGAAAAGAAAATTCACTAGCAGACAGCTTAAGCAGAACTACCACGGATGCTCACGAATGAATGCTGCATCCAGATATCTTCAAAACCATAACAAAGAAATGGGGAATGCCAGAGATAGACCTGTTCGCCTCCCCACACAACCACCAATTGAAGAAATTCTGCACAAGAGCATACCACCCACTTGCCTGGAGGGTGGGACTCCCTTTCCTTCAGCTGGAAAAACCTGACAGCATATGCATTTCCACCTCTTCCTTTGATGTACAAAGTCCTACTGAAGATCAGAGAGGAACAGCCAAAGGTAATCCTGATAGCTCCAGACTGGCCAAGGCAACATTGGTACCCGCTACTGAGAAGCATGTCTCGGACACACTCATGGCCTCTACCTCTATGTCCCTTACTTCTAACACAGAACAGCTACAAGACCCTGCATCCAAACTTGAAAACACTGCAGCTAGCTGCTTGGAATATTGCATAAAACAAAATAAACCAGATTTATCTCAGAGGGTTAAGGACATTATCCGGGAGGCACGCAGACTCTCCACAAGGAAAACTTATTCAGCCAAATGGAAAAGATACCTCATTTGGAGTGCAGCAAAGGGAGAAAATGTCTCATTGGCAAACATAGCACACATCCTGGAATACTTGGCAGAACTGTTCCACAATGGCCTGTCCTACTCCCCCATTAAGATTCATGCATCAGCAATTTCAGCAGAGTACAACATGGATCCTCCTGTCTTCTCTCATCCTCTACTCGGGCAGTTCTTGAGAGGAATCAAAAATGTAAAGCCTCCAAGGAAACCACCTTTACCTACATGGGATCTCAACTTTGTGCTGGAAAAATGAACACTTCCCCCTTTTGAACCAGCAGCAACAGCAGATTTGCAGTTCTTATCTTGGAAAACTGCTTTCCTGCTAGCAATCACTTCAGCAAGAAAGGGTATCTGAGTTACAGGCATTAATGGCAGTACAGCCTTTCCTTATCTTCCATCAGGATAGAGTGTCTCTGAGAACTAATCCTACTTTTATGCCAAAAGTGGTCTCCAGGGTATCACTGAACCAAGCGATTCATTTACTTACATTTTTCCCCAACCCACAGAACAGGGGGGAAAGACTACTACATACCTTGGATGTGCACAGACAATTACGCTACTATCTGGACAGAACTAAGACCAACAGAAAAACTGACCAGCTTCTGGTAGCATATGCAACAGGAGTGCAAGGAAAAGCAATTTCAAAACAGACAATCTCAAAATGGATAGGAAATTGCATTAGATTTTGCTACTCTTTTCATGGAAAGACAACTCCTGAAAATATCAGGCCTCACTCCACAAGAGCTACAGCCACCACTACAGCTTTCCTACGAGGAGTGGCTACCAAAGACATTTTAGAAGCTGCTACTTGGAGCTCCGTGCATACATTTGCCAAGCATTATAATCTTCCTTTATACTCCAGATCCCGAGCAGGTTTTGCAACTGCTGTTTTGCAAGGGATCTTAACTACACCATCTTTATCTTAGTGCCTCCTCCCCCAGTTTGGCTATGGTATTCTACCCATATGTTAGGACTGCAGATGCATCCTTGAAGGACATAGTACAGTTTTGTACCTACCATAAATGTAGATGTCTGATAGGTATGCATCTGCAGTCAGGATTACCCACCCTCCTTCCCTCTGTGGTATTCCTAGGGTACTTACCCCTCTTTTAGCTAGCTGGGGGAATCTATTATGGTGTATTTGTTTGTATGTATATATGTATATATATTTTGCTTTCTACTGTTTGGAATTATTTGCATTTATCCAAATTTAGCCTTCCTAGAGGGCACCTGGCATCTGGGGCAAGAAACACTGAGGAAAATGGCGTCGGCTGATGCCTTTATACCCCAGCAGCTATGACGTCGGGTGAAGTGCGACATCAGCCGAGGCCAGACCCAGACTTTGGAATCCGGCCGACCGAAGGGCTGCCTGAGGCAGGACAAACCCATATGTTAGGACTGCAGATGCATACCTATCGGACATCTACATTTATGGTAGGTACAAAACTGTACTTTTCAACAGCTGCTTAGATATAGTTTTAAAAGGAATAAGAATTTGAAAAAATATTTTTGAGAAAAGGAAAAATAATAATATATTGGTAGGGGGTGCATGTGCTAAATATGGTACATTTAAATGTGGCAGATGTGCGCAATGCCCATTTATAGCAGGAATAAAAGATTTGGATATCCCTAATATAAATATTAACTTGAAAGGAAATAAGTATTATAGTTGTTATACAAAAGGGGTTGTATATTTATGTTATTGTAAGAAATGTTGGAAATATTATATTGGTAAAACAGAACGTAACTTAAGGGCACGTATATATGAGCATGTACGTGATATCAGTAAAAAGAATGAAAATAATGCATTATTCAGACATACATAGATATGTAATGAAGCTGATTTTAAATTTTGGATATTGGAAGAAGTAGGGTTGCATGAGAGAGGTGGAGACTGGGAAACTAAACTTGAGTTTAGAGAGATGATTTGGCAACTAAAGTTAGACGCATGTGGTATTTTTGGTCTAAATGACCATATTTCTATCAGTCCTGCCCTTAAAATACTTGCTGAAGACCCAAAAAGACACCATTAGATTATAATTCCTTTATTGTACAAATAATATTTTGAGAAAATATAAAAACATAAATACATTTTATATAATATGAACCTTAATTCCATGTTGCTACAACCAATACCTTTTTTTTGCAGTATACAAACAACTTGATTTTATGAGTTTAATATGTGTTTTTAAAATAAGCTTTTTAACATGTTTTTAAACATATCGTATAAATATGAAAGATATATATATATATATATATATATATATTCTATATAATGACATTTAAATTTTTATATACTTTTATAGAATTTTATAAGCAATATTTATATTTTTACATATGTATATATTTCATTATACCAATAACTTACAAATTTAATATTTAAACAATTTACATTGTATTTATTTGTTATATACATTTATATTTGTAGTGTTATATTCAAGTGTGACCGTTCTTTTTTTAATATATAACTGTTATAGATATGCAAATACTACCTATAAGAGATATACAAATTAACATATATATATATATATATATATATACTCTTATTTAAGAGTAACTTAAAACATTATATATATTCCTCACACATATACACTTTAATTCAATTTTGTAACAAATTATTTCCATTGTTTTATCAATCTATATTATAAATTCAATTCTTCTGTTTTTTAAAATGTTTGTATGTATTAGTATTTTTATACTGCGCCATTAATGGTTAAAACTTGCAGTAATTAAATAGCCAGCCAATAAGGAATTCATTAAATAATTAATTATTGTATTTGAATGGTATTTAAATGTAGGATGTATTGTTTTAACAGATTCTGATGAAGTCTCCGTGAAGGAGATGAAAGCGCTTAAGTTTAATTTGTATGTTCAGCATTCAGTTTACGTCAATAAATCTACAGTTTTTTATATATCGTTTCTTTTGGGTTATTGTCTGAGACTTTTGGAGAATACATTGTTTACTATTGGTCTTTGTATACGGAGGAGAGCCTTTACTGGAATAGACGCACTGTTTTTTGGTGTGAGTTGTGATTTTCCTTTGGGTTACCAACTTGATATATTTAGCAACCTGTACACAATGTATGGTGTTTTATGTGGGCATGACCTCAAGAAAATTAAAAGATAGAATGTATAATCATATTTATGATATAAGAAAGAAGAATCAACAGAACGCATTAGCTAGACATGCTACAACTCATATTAGTCATAGTTTTAAATTTAGGGTGTTACAATTGGTAAAAAAGAATAGGAGAGGAGGCAATAACATTAATTACCTAGAATCCATTGAGCTTTGTTGGATTTTTAAATTACGAGCTCACGTAGATCCTGGTCTTAACCAATTTATTAGCATTAAGCCTGTGCTTGGTGCTTCTAAGTAGTATTTTTATGGGTTTAAAATATAATTGGTTTTGTTTTAAATGTTTTATGGAATTAGATTAGTTATATATATATTTATATTTATTTACACGTTATTATATGTTTTGGATAATGTTTTTTATTTTGTATCTTTATGGACGTTATGCATGTATATTTATAAGCTATTCAATATTATACGAGTATTAATAGTATATAGATAAATTGCTGAAATGTTTTCAGTGCTATTAATTATTTAGTTATATATAATCATGATGTGATCCAATTTATAGTTACATCAGGGATACTTATATATATGTCTTTAGTATTCATTAAACATATGCATACGCACAGAAAACATGAATTAGTTTATATGTTACATAGCATATATATTTTTTTTATGGAAGATGTTCTTATACATTATCCATTTGAGCTTGTGCTATGGACTTGATTTCATCCTGCTTGGGTGTCAGATTGTTTTTATTTATATAAAAATTCTATATAATAGGTGTGTTTATTAATTTTTGTTTTATTTTAAATGGATAATTTTTTCTACTAGAACTCACAATGGAGGATGCAGATTGTTTCATACAATTAATTTAATTGTTTGCATCTAGGATTGATTGTCCTTAATTAAGTAATTATGATATATTTCAACGCTGAGATACAAATGTTAAAGTGAAATCTGAAGAAGCGTGCCGAGGGAGCACGTGGAAGCGCTTATTTATTTAAAATAAACTTGGATTTTATGCACTATCCTGTGGTGGTCGTGTCCTGTCTTTTCCTACTAAACACCAAAAGTGTGATAAGAGACTTGGGGGCACAGGTGGACAGTGGTCTCCCCTTCGATAACCACATTGCCACAACAGTCAGGAAATCCTTCTGTGTGGCACACCTCATCACTAAGGGCTTTTCATCCAGAAAAAAGCTCATTGTCCCACTGTACTTAGCCCTCATTAGACCCATTATAGAATACAACGCCCCATTTGGTATGTAACCTCTCAAGACATCTGCAACAACTAAAAAGGCCACAGAAATACCTCACTAAAAGAATCACAGGCCTAAAGCAGATGCCGTACGCTGACCGCCTTAAAAAACACCAGCTATATTCTGTCACAGATCATCTACTCAGAGGCGATCTCTGCTTAACATACAAGGCCATGTCAAACCCAGAGTTGTTGGACATGCTACACTTAAAGAAATCCCAGTCCCTCAGAGTCTCACGCTCCAGGGATCTAAACCTTGTCATCACAATAAACAAAACATGCTGGAGGGATAAGTTCCTGACGTAGAGACTCCCCAGACTCTGGAATAGACTGCCCATACATATCAAGCAGAGTGCCTCTTTGGCCCTCTTCAAAAGGAACCTTGAGGATTGGATGGGAGAAAGGAAATTCACCCCGGATCACGTCAGTCGCCCTGCTAGACAGGGTCCAGGGAAGTAAATAGTGTGGGAAGAAATAGCCAGGGAATTGTTATGGCTAGGCTTGTATAGGCCCTAGGGCCAATAGCGTAGTACTAACCTATGCAGTATTCCTGACAAATGAGTTACCACCACTGATGTCTTGCCATGGTACCAAAACTTTGCTTTCCCTAGGTTGTATGTCCAACGTTTAGCTTAAGCCCATGTGTATTTGGTATGAAGACAGATGGATGAACATGGATCCTCAGACTGTCTTGCCACCTGCCCGAACGCAGGTCATGTATTCCTCAGACTGGTTGCTGTTTGATTGTTGGTGCATTTGCATCATTGCTTTCATCCAGATAAGTGCCTCATTGGGAAACCTTCCTTCTTAACTTAAGATTTATTCTGTGAAAGTTGTGGGTGTTGGTTAGGAGTGGTAAATGCAATTGCGGTAGACAGATTCCATGCAAAAACTTGCATACAAAGTGTCTATTTTGCCTAGGGCCAGAACACAGTCACAAATCCTGCTCTGTTTGTCAGTCAGTCATTCCAAAAACCATTAGGTCTAGGCTCTGTACTGTCAACACCTTCCTCAAGATCCAGCATCTTAAGAGCTTGGCCCGCTCCAAGATGGCTGATTCTGCATTCTCAGATGTCTCTCTTCCACTGAAGAAATTGAGACCGTAGATGGACCTGCTGAGGTTACAGAATCCATGATATGTCAGACTTCTGTGCAGTTGGCCACTACCTAGACACTTTCTGAGGCTGGTATGGCTCCTGAGGCCTTGCAGTCTGCCATTGAGGTCCAAGGAACTGTGCCTAATCATTTCAGAAGGACCACATAGCTTCTCACAAATTTTAGTTATGATAGAGATCCCAGATTCTCTAATAGAAGTCAGACGGGGGTCTGAACCTCCCATGCTTCATCCAGGTGGATGTCACACCTAAAATCAAAACAAAAAAAAAACAGAAGACTAAGCACTTGGCATCTCCCTCCGCATCTAGGGAGAAAGAGTGGGTGGACATTTTTCTCAAGGGTTGTTTAAAGCAGTTATGTCCTTAAAACCTCCTTCCTTTGCCCCAACCACAGGCTATTGTCTTCAAACCCACCCTGGTTTCCTCCCCTTCTGTTAAGTAAGATGATGACTCAGACCAGTCTCTGGTCTGTTCCTGTCCGATGCATTCTCCAGAGCAAATTTCCTACAATAAAGTGGGCTCTCTCTCACCTGATTCACCTACTAATGAAGCTTTCTTACTATAAGGAACATGATGAAACACTTTGATTGACAATCTACTCAGATCAGTGTTGTCAAGAAGAGGTATTACTTCCTCTTGGAGATGGGCACCCCTGCCCCTTCTCCAGTCCCCACTGTACGTGAGGCATTCCAGGATGCTTTTCAATCCATCTCTTTGTGACCGAGTCTTAACCTTCAGCTCCCAAGACAACCAGACAGGTTTTGCAATGTACCTGATGACCTAAAATATAAGAACCCAGTGGCAGATATTTTAACAGTTTCTCTGTCTTCAGATAAGCCCTGTAAGCTGCTGCCCGGTACTAATACCTTACCTGCAGATAAAGATAGTAGTTCTATGGATAGATGGGGAAAGAAGGTTTACACCCCTGCTACCCTTGCCTTTAGCACAATTAATTACCAGACTCAAATGAGAAAGTATTTGATCTCTGTTCTGGCCTCTTTAAACAAAGTTATCTTGGATCCTCCCACATCAGACTCCAAGCAGCAGATGCAGAGCTTACTTTTGCAGGCCATTTAGATTGCCATACACAGCATTATGTGCAGATATGATGCTATGGATGCTTTCTCTAGGGTAGCTGCCACTAGATTTGTTGTCCACAGATATGCCTAGCTTCAAAGTCAGCCTATGCCTGAGAATTTCAAATCTAAAACTCTAGATTCACCTTTGGACAAAGATTTACTTTTTGACTCTTTTGCAGCTAATCTTTTCAGGACTCTCCAGGACCAAAGTAAAATCGTGAAAAACTACAGGCAGATCCTACTTTCCTCATTTCCTAGATACCATAGGAACTACCCAGCCAAGTCAACATCCTTCATTAGAAGGGGGGACCCTAGGTCAGTTCAGAAACAAAGGAAAACCCCTAAGAAAAGGTACTCTGAAAAACCTTAAAGGGAAACCCCAGCTGGGAGGCCACATTTTGGGGGCAAAAGTCTGTGACTACCTCTGCAGCAGCCCTACCACTACCCCTCTCTTTCAAACTGTCACTCTTCCTTCCAGGTGGGAAAATATTACCACAGACAAATGGGACCTCTCTATCATGTGGGATGACTATGCCATGTCTTGGGAAAGCAATTCCCCTTCTGAAAGTCATGCCCCCACTGCCTCAAGACCAAATTTCTGATTCCCATTATTCAAGAACTGTTGAATCAGGCCACCATCGAGCAAGTCCAAAAAGAATTCAAAGGAATGGGGTTTTATTCCAGGAATTCTTCTAGTCCCAAGAAAAGAAGAGCAGTAGAGACCCATCTAGACCTGACTACCCTGAACGGTAACCTGAAGATATTCTTCGTGTTTCACTGTTGCAGTCATCACACTCTGGTTATCTGCCTGCAGGTAGCCCTCAGTCGGCCCAAATACCAGAGACTTAGTATTTCTGTGTTGGTTGCTGTCACTCCAGGACTGATGTCAGGGATATAAAAACAGGCAGTCAGTGCTATTACATCAGTCTTTCTTGCCGAGGAGCCCAAAGCAGTAGTAGTTTGCAAGTGCCGGTCGGCCACTACCTAAGTTTTTGTTTACAAACTGATTAATCCTGAATTCTTCTAAAGTTAAGTACCCCGTTGGTGATCCTTTTTTCTTCCTCTAACCGATGCCAGAAAAAGTTAACAATTGTCTTGCCTATAGAAAGCAAATACCACACAGAGGTTTTCATTCTTACTGCGTCACCTGTTTAGGCCCAGACCACAGCGTACTTCGCTGTTGGTTTTGTGCTTTGTTTAACACCTGAACCATTCGTCGTCGGGCTCTCATTGTTGCTAAATTCTTTTGCTCTCGTCCGTATTCCGAAATGGCTTTGGTAAGCCATCTGACTACCGATGTTCTGAAAAAGTGTAAGGATAAAGACAGAGAACGCATAGGTCCAAAGCTGCTGACGACGCTTCCACTAAGCTAGTCGCCAGTTCACCGGTACTCGGTGAGGAGTTTTTGCAGCCCCTGATGCCCGCTTCTGTGGATTCGCAGGCCTCTACTAAGACCCATTCGGAGTCCAGTATTGCACGAGACTCTTCTTCGACTATAGAACCTACAGATGTCTCTACCTTGGATAAGTCCAGAGCCGCTGTGCAGGCACCGGCTTATAAGGCAGTTGTTCGCACTAGGCTTATAAGGCAGTTTCTCGCACTATCGATATTCGACTCAAAATGACGACTTCATTTTTATCTAAAACTACCAAATTTCTTAAGCCTAGAGTACGCGCTACACCTAGAAAACAAATGACCAAAGTGCATGCACATCCTCCCATGCCTCAGACAAATGCTTAGAATGGCTGAAGACCTTATTATGCTGATTAGGGGAAGTCAGCCTTCCCCTGCTAAGAGGAAAAGAAACCAGTCCCCTACAGCTTCTACAGACCAGTAGTCCGATGACTCTGAGGTATCTGATTATGAAGACATGCCCTTATCTGCTTATGAGGATTCAGATGAAAAGAGACTCCGAGAATTCCTAGATTTGCCACAGCACAGGCCTTTAGCAATACCCCCTGTCCTGGAGGTTGTTGATGATGTTTTCGTGGAATCCAGTCTTACTCCTGATACCTTACCTCCTGCCCCTAGGAAACCAGACAGGTACTACAGAGTACCTGACACTCACAAATTTCTTTTAAAGAATCCTACTGCTGACCCAGAGATCATTTTCCAGGGGCCTAAAGGTATCAATGCAACTACGGCCAAGAATCTCACCCCTTCCGACAAGGATTCCAGAGCTTTGGACAGATGGGGTAAGAAGGTATGTACCTCTGATACTCTTGCTATTAGGGCATTACATTAGTTTCACATGCTGAAGTACCAGCAACATATTATGGAACTTATTAAACAAAAAATGACAACCTTTGCAGACTGCAGAAAGTAAGGAATTGCAGGAGCTTATGGACTCTGCAAGCCAAGTCAGCAAGCATACTTTGCAATGTGATTTTGACGCCCTAGAGGCATCTTGCCAGGCAGCAGTCACTGGTTCTGTACTGAGAAGACATGCTTGGCTCAAGGAGCAGACCTTGCCAGACCATGTCAAATCAGTTACTAGACGCTCCTTTGAGCAAGGACAGTTTGTTTGGCACCAAAGCAGAAGCAGTTCTTAAAAAGATGGAAGAAAAAGATAAGTCTATGTAGACTCTACAATAATTCTTACAATTGCAACCCCCTAAATTCAGTAGGCATTGCCCTTCCAAACACTGGCCCTTTCCAGCCCCCTACAGGCCATCTCAAACCAGACCCAGGGGAAAAAGACCACCCAGAT
The DNA here is from genome assembly GCF_019279795.1 of Protopterus annectens. Lineage (NCBI taxonomy): Eukaryota > Metazoa > Chordata > Ceratodontiformes > Protopteridae > Protopterus > Protopterus annectens. The sequence goes on from NC_056737.1 coordinate 273,172,440, forward strand.
CACCGTCTCAAGGTATGCAGAGATCTGAGTAATGGGGTGCCCCCAGTTCCAAAGCAGGGAGTGGTAAGCCACCTCCCTATGGAAAAAAACTCACAATGACTTTCCCACTCCTCTCCCCACCTCTGCCCATTTGCTTGTGCCCCTAGGAGGAAAACTTGCCTTTCATGCAAAGAACTGGATGTCTATCACACAAGACCGATGGTTCCTCAACATTGTATCCCAGGGGTACAAATTTTACTTCCATTCACTGCCAACCCCAAGAGGGTTCCCAGACCTTCCTCCAAACCAGTGGGCAGAGGCACAAAACCAAGTTCTATCCCTGCTGTCCATCAGAGCTATTCAGCCAGTTCCTGTGGAACAGATAGGTCAAGGATTCTATTCCGGACTCTTTCTGGTACCCAGAAAAGAGGACTCTTGGTGCTCAATCCTGGATCTTTCAATTCTCAACACCTTCCTGGTGATACCAAAATTCAGAATGTCTACCCTGCAATAGCTCCTACCTATGCTAGCCAAAAATGCTTGGTTAGTCACCCTTGACTTAAAGAATTCTATCTGCACATCCCTGTAAGGGAGTCTTGCAGGAAGTATCTTTGATTCAGGGCCGGATCAATGCAGTCAGTTCTCTACACTTCCCTTTGGCTTATCCACTGCGCCCAGAGTATTCACAAAATGTTTGGCTCCAGCCATTGCATACTGCAGGCAGAGAAATATCCAAATTTACCCATACTTGGATGACTGACTGATTCAGGCAGACGGTCAGGTATTTCTATTGCAGCACCTGACATTTGTGAAAAACTTTCTCACTTCCCTGGGGTCACCATCAGTGAAAAGAAATCGAAACTAGTACCCAGTCAAATGATTGTATTCCTGGGAGCAAGCTTGGACACAACATCCCAGATGGCATTCCTCACTTCAGAAAAAACAAGTTTATCTGACAGCCTACTTCAAACAAATGGCCACAAGAACCCAGTTATACTTAAGAAAAATTGTTCAGGCGCTAGGGTTCATGGCCTCATGTATACTGCTAATTCCATATGCAAGACTGCATATGAGGAAACTTCATTGGTACTTAAAAAGTCTTTGGTGCCAACACTCTCAAGATCTGGAAACGGTCATTCCTGTCATACCATGTCTAAGGACAGAGTTCCTTTGGTGGGCAGATGCATGCTACCACAACAAGGGACTGCCTTTTACTCATCCCCACGCCACCCAGACCCTGACCACAGACATATCCAACTATGTCTGGGGGGCACACATGGACGGCAAGTGCATTCAGGACCACTGGAGCCCAAGTCAAATTCATCTGTACATCAACCAAAAAGAGATGCTAGCAGTGCAGCACGCACTAACAGCTTTCCAATCCCTACTCTCTCCAGGACACCTGCTAATAAAAACAGACAGCACCACAGTTATGTGGTACATCAGCAAGCAGGCGGAACTCACTCGTACCCACTCTGCAGACTAGCCATGGTCCTGTGAACACTGCCTTGAACATGCATGTCCATCTGCAAGCTCAATTCCTGCCAGGCAAACAAAACTCACTGGCTGATGACTTAAGCAGAAATCTCCTAGACCCACACGAGTGGCCATTAGAGCCCAGCGCATTCAACCTTCTGATTCAGAAGTGGGAGATCCCAGAGGTGGATCTCTTTGCCTCTCCCTGCCATCACTAGCTCAGCAAATTCAGCACAAGGACACCTCACAGCAGGTCCTGGAAAGAGGATGCCCTGTCGTTCCAGTGGGTAAACCTCTCAATCTATGCCCTTCCCCCTCTGCCCCTTCTCTCAAGAGTATTGCTCAAGATAAGACAGGACAGACCAAGGACAATTCTGATTGGCCCAGACTGGCCAAGCCAGCACTGGTACCCACTACTGCGTAGCCTGTCACTTGTGCCACCCTGGCACCTACACCAGAAACCAACGCTGCTCTCTCAGCAGGGGGGGGACAGATCTTGCATCCGCAACTGCAGACCCTAAATCTTGCAGCCTGGCTTATTCCATGAATTCTCCCCCAGTAACCAGCTTAAGCAAGCAGGTGCTGGATGTCATCCTTGAAGCCAGAAGACCCAGTATAAGGAAATCCTGTGCTGACAAGTGGAAAAGGTACTGCTCCTGGGTTCATTCCAAAGGGGAGGTCACAACTCTGCCCTCCCTGCCTCTGATCCTGGATTACTTAGCAGATCTACTCCACAGAGGCCTATCCTTCTCCTCCATTAAGATGCATGCCTCTGCCATTTCAGATCATTACAGCACTGAGCCATCTCTTTTCTCTCACCCTCTTATCAAACAATTCCTGAGAGGGGCTAACAATGTAAGGCCACCAAGGAGAGCACCCACTCCTGCTTGGAACCTTAACTTTGTACTGGAAAAGCTCGCTACCTCATTTTGAGCCTGCAGCATAATCAGAGTTAAAATTCCTCTCTTGGAAAACAGCCTTGCTTCTGGTCATCACTTCAGCTAGAAGAGTGTTTGAGCTACAAGCACATATGGCTGTGGAACCCTTCATTATTTTCCATGCTGACAGGGTTCCCCTCAGGACTAACCCTTCCTTTATGTCTGAAGTGGTGTCTAGTGTGGCTCTGAACCAATCTATCCGTTTGACAACTTTCTTCCCTAATCCTCAAAATAAAGGGGAAAGGATCCTGCACTCCTTGGACGTGCACAGACAGCTCAGATTCTACCTTGATAGGACTAAGCCCTTCAGGATATCTGACCAGTTACTAGTCAGCTTTGTGCCAGGGGTAGAGGGCAAGACCACTTCCAAGCCAACAATTTCCAAATGGATAGCACACTCCATCCATTTATGCTACAGGCAGCATGGGAAACCAACCCCTCGGGGGGTCAGAACACATTCTCTAGGGCAACTTCTACCTCTTCAGCATTCCTCAGGGGGAGTCCCTACCAGGTACATCCTGGAAGCTGCTATCTGGAGTTCTGTACAAACCTTCACCAAACATTACCACCTGCCTATCTTTTCCATATCCAGGGCGGGTTTTGCAGCTGCAGTTCTGCAGGGCATATTAGCCATCCCCAATTCTTCTTGACTGTCTCGACCCTTCCTCAGCTTTGGGAATCAACCCAAGTGTGATGACTACAACAGTGAAACACAAAGAACATAGTACAGTTGTGTACACTTATCATAAATGTAGATGTTAGAGTGTATTCACTGTTGCAGTCCTAGTTTTCCATCCCTCCGGCCCCCTTGTCTTTCTCTGTCTCTCTCTCCTCTCTTTGTCTTTTCCTCACCCCTTTCTGGGGTGTTGGTATTTACCTTTTACTGGTGCTTTTTCCCCACCGTAACCTAGCTCCCTGTTTGGGGGGGCTTCTGACATTTGGGGCAAGAAAAACTGAATTAATGGCGTCGGCTGCCTGTTTTTAATGCCCCTGATGACCTGACGGCAGTCCTGGAGCGACAGCAACTGACTCAGAAATACTAAGTCTCTGGTATTCGGTTCGACTGAGGGCTACCTACAGGTGGATAAACCCTAGTGTAATGACTGCAACAGTTAATACACTCGAACATCTACATTTATGGTAAGTGTACACAACTGTACTTAGCCCTGTTTCAGAATGTTCTCTCTTCAGACCCTGTTCCCTTTCACACTACCTCAGGCTTTCTTGGTGTCATCAGACCTGAAGGACGCCTGCCTGCGCATTCCTATCTATCCTTCCTGCAGAAGATTCCACAAATTTTTCTGTCTTCACATTTTCAGTTTACTACCCTGTCTTTTGGTCTTTCCACAGCCTCAAGAGTGTTCACAAAATACCTAGCACCTGCAGTAGCTTTTTGTTGTACTCTTGGAATTCATATTCCCCCCCCCCCCCACTTGGATTACCTCCTGATCCAGGACCTTTCTCCAAACATTCTTCAGCTGCATCTTTAATCCTCTCTTCAATTTCTGAGAGGTCTGGGTTTCACATAAACTACAAACAAATCGCACATAGTCTGCTCAGGACCTGGTGTTTCTGGGATACAGACTGGACACAAAGCAAATTGCTGACATCCTTCCCCAGGAAAAGGTTCCCAGTCTTTCCAGCTACTTCCAAGACCTCTGAAAAATCGGTTGCACCGCAGTAGAGATTTTGAGGACTTGGAGATTCATGGCAACCACCATTCCCATGCTCATTCTGGCCAGGTTTCACATGAGGACAATCCAATGATATCTGAAATCAATGTGGTCCCAGCACTGCCACCCCTTGGACACTCTGATTCTCCTCCTCCTCTGTCTCCAGAAAGAGTTAACCTGATGGAAAGGGACTGGTCATTCACAAGCCAAGATTACCTTTCTCATTTCTTGTTCCTCTTCAATAGATTCGAGAAGTGAAGGGCATGGACAGGATCACACCTAGTGCAGGGGAAATGGCAAATACAGTTCCTGAAGGAACACCTAAACCTAAAAGAAATCAGGGCTCTACTGCAAGCTCTTCAGATTTGTGTCCACCTTTGAAACCAAGACCTCTCTAAGTGTTCACAGACAAGACCACAGTCATGTTGTACATAAACAAGCAGGGAGGCACCAGGTCTTGCCACCTATGCAGGCTGGTACAGGAGGCTTGGAGTTGTACACTGCAAAGTGGAAATGCTTCAGTTTCTGATACTGCAAGCAGAGTCAAGATCCAATCTTGGCACAAATCCCTATGGATGTCCTTTTATTCCCATGTTGCAGTATTCTGTACACATGAGTTTTCTTCTCTTGCTACCCAAATGTCCGGCCAGCATTCAAAAGATTTCATTCACTGTATTTTGAGTGAGAAGTCTGATGTGGCTAACAGAGCATGGGCCATAAAAGTGATGTCTGCACGCACTAGCCCTCAGAACTTCTCAGCTCCCAGTTGAACGGTCGGTGTTCCTGCCTTCCCAGCCATCGGATTCTAGAGAAATCAGGTAAGTGCCCCATTGGGGAACTTTTTCAGTCATTGCTATTATTTCTAATGCTTGTTCATGTCATCCAGAAAGGGCCATTGTAAGTCCGGCCATCATATACCTCACAAGGATGCCCACAATCAGTGTTTGTTTTATTTAGGTAGGTCACACAACTACAAGGCCTGCATCATCTGCTAGGCATTTGTGCCCAGAATTCTTCATAGCCGACTCCACGCACTTAACTTGTATTTAGAAAACTAACGTCTGAAGCAATTAGTGATGTTCATTGTGTTACCCTACTGCAGTCATCACACTTGGGTTATCCTGTTGTCAGGCGGTCCTGCAGTCAGCCTGAATTCCAAAGTCTTGGTCCGGCGTCGGTTGCTGTCGCTTCTTCCCTGATGTCCGTGCGCCAGGGGTATAAGAGGCATCCAACGCCATTTTCTTCTGTCTTTCTTGCCATGCGGTGTCCGAAGCAGAAGCAGTTCGCAAGTGCCAGTCGGCCGACACCTGAGCTTTTCGAATCGAATTTCAGTCCGAAGTCTACAAAGCTAAGTACCCCGTTGGGGAATCTTTTCTTGCCTCAGTCCGATGTCAGAAAAAGTTAGCAATTGCATTTCTTGTGGGAAGAAAATACCTCATAAGGACTTTTATTCTTATTGTATACCTTGCCTAGGCCCAGACCACGACGTCACTGGTTGTCGGTTTTGTGCTAGGTTCAATAAGCGAACTATAAAGCGACGCTTTGATTTCGCACGACACTACTTCGGTAGGAAATTTAATTACACTATGCCGTCAGAGCAACCGACTACCGGCGTGCATAAAAAACGCAAAGATAAAGACAGGCAGCCTAGATCCAAGCCAGACTCTGAGGCCTTGGCTGGGCTGGTCGCCGGTTCTCCGGTTTTCAGTGAGACGCCTACGCAGCCCCTGGCGACCGCAGAATTGCAATCCCAGACCACTTCGGATTCTCAAGCAGAAAGTTCTAGGCCAACGCAGCCATTTTCTTTAGGCCCTACCGACAACATTACAGAAGGAGAAGCCAGTGCTGTGGAAACACCTTCGGTTACAGAAGGTGTCTTCAGACCGACTGCTCTCACCATAAAATCTTATGCTAAGCTTAACACTCCTCTAAAACCAAAAAAGACTGCACACCAGTCTCCAGTTCAAGGCCCCATGCCTGAGAAACAGATGCTTAAAATGGCTGAAGATTTGATTTCTTTAATCAGGGGTTCCCAACCCCCCCCCCCCGACAAAAGGCCTAGACAAGAGGAGGATTATGCTTCCTCTGATAAAGTGTCTATTTCCTCAGGCTACTCTGAGGAGCAGGATTACTCCTTTCCCCCTTATGAAGATTCTGATGCTGAAGATTCCATTCCCTCAGCTTCTCCCCCTGAAGACTATCCCTTTGGGGAAACCTTACATACCATGAGGGAACATTTCCACTGGGAAGGTCAGGACTACTCCGATTCAAAGAAAAGGCTCAGAGTTTCCTTTGCTTTCCCAACACAGACCACTTGCTATCCCTCCAGTTTTAGACATTGTAGATGATGTTTACTTATAATCTAGTCTAAATCCAGATTCTCCGCCTCCTGCTCCAGCCAAACCAGACAGATGAGCACCTGACTCGCACAAATTCCTTTACAAAAGCCCTGTTGCTGACCCAGAGACAGTCTCCCAGGGTCCCAAAGGAGCTAAGGCTTCTATGGCTAAAAATCCTGTACCCTCTGAAAGGGACTCCAGAGCACTAGATAGGTGGGGGAAGAAGGTTTACACCTCAGCTACTCTAGCTATGAGAGCACTAAATTGTCAATTTCACATGCTGAAATACCAGCATTTCCTAATGTCTCAAATAAAACAAAAGATGAGCACGCACCCACAACAGTCTGGATTCAAGGAAATGCAGGATCTGTGGCATGCAGCTGAACAGGTGGGCAAACATACTTTACAATGTGGATTTGATTCCTTGGAAGCTTCCTGTAGAGCAGCTATTACTGGGTCTGTTATACGTAGGCATGCTTGGTTAAAGGAACAAACTCTGCCTGATCATGTTAAAGCAAAGTTACTAGATGCACCCTTACAGCAGGATGTCTTATTTGGAGTTAAAGCAGAGGAGGTTTTAAAGAAAATGGAGGATAAGGCAAAATCTATACAGACGGTCAAAGATTTCTTAAAGGTACAACCCCCACGCTTCAGCTGAAATTGGCCAACAAAAAATTGGTCCTTTCCAGCTTCTGACAGACCACAGAGGGGTAAATACAGATGCCCAAGGGGCAGAGGTCAAGCACAAATCCCTTACAAACCTCGCCAGTGGGGCTCTGCAACACAGAAGTGAGGAGAAGACAGGTCCCAAGCTACTAGAAGACAAACACAATGACTTAAACCTCAAACTGCCAAGCAAAGCTCTCTTGGCAGCTCCCTTGGGAGGAAAATTAGCACTTTTTGCAGACAACTGGTGCATCATCACAAAGGACAAATGGGTCCTAGACATTATCTCTCAAGGATACAGATTCCATTTTCACACCTTGCCAATGAAAAAAGGAATGCCAAACCTGCCACAAAATCAATGGGCAGAGGCACAAAAACAAATTACAGCTCTCATGGACATGAGAGCCATTCAACTGGTACCTACACAGGAGCAAGGCCAAGGATTTTACTCAAGGCTCTTTCTAGTCCCCAGAAAGGACAATGCTTGGAGACCCATTCTGGACCTTTCGATTCTAAACACCTTCTTGCAAGTACCCAAATTCAAGATGCTAACACTACAGCAGCTTCTTCCCATGTTGGGCAAGAAAGCTTGGCTAGTAACGTTGGACCTCAAGGAGGCATACCTGCATGTCCCTGTCAGACAAAATTGCAGAAGATACCTCCGTTTCATTGCAGGTTCAACCCATTACCAATTCTCTGCACTGCCCTTTGGCTTATCTACTGCGCCCAGGGTCATCACAAAATGCCTGGCACCAGTAATTGCATACTGCAGACAAAGAGGAATTCAAATATACCCATACCTGGACGACTGCCTCATCCAAGCAGAAAGCAAGGACATTCTCTTACAACATCTAGCTTTTGTAAAACACCTTCTAAGTTGCCTGGGGTACACAGTAAACGAAAAGAAATCAAAACTAGTGCCCACACAAAATATGACATTCCTGGGTGCCAGCTTGAATACAACGGCCCAGATGGCTTATCTGACGCCAGACAAACAACTACAACTAACTCAATACTTCAAAATAATGGCAACAAAGACCCAACTCCCTGCAAGAAAAGTTCTGCAGGCCTTGGGCTTCATGGCATCTTGCATACTACTAATACCATTTGCAAAACTGCATATGAGGAAATTACAATGGTACCTGAAAAGCGTATGGACTCAACACAGCCACAGCTTGGAAACAATGATACCTCTCATTCCCTGCCTTCAACAGGAGTTTCTATGGTGGTCACAGGCATGTCACCTCAACAAGGGTCAGCCTTTCACCTTACCCCCAGCCAGGCAAACTATGACAACAGATGCATCGGACTATGCCTGGGGGGCACACATGGCAGGACAGTGCATTCAAGGCATATGGACTGCAGATCAAAGAAATCTGCACATCAATCAAAAAGAAATGCTAGCTGTACAGAATGCTCTGACAGCCTTCAAGGACCTCTTGCATCCAGGACAGCTTATAATAAGGACAGACAACACCACAGTAATGTGGTACATAAACAAGCAAGGGGGTACACACTCCTACCCTCTATGCAGGCAAGCAATGACCTTGTGGAACACAGCACTGGCTTACCAAGTTCAATTACAAGCTCAATTCCTGCCAGGAAAAAAGAACACATTGGCAGACGACCTAAGCAGGAACATCATGGATCCCCACGAGTGGAAACTGGATCCACAAGTATTTGCAATGATAACTCAAAAATGGGGGCGCCCAGACATAGACCTGTTTGCCAACCCCCAAAACTATCAGCTGTCAAAATTTTGCACCAGGACATTTCACCATCAAGCTTGGAAAGTGGACACACTCTCATTCAGTTGGAAAATGCTGACAGTATATGCCTTTCCTCCATTGCCCCTTCTCACAAAGGTGTTGCTGAAAGTCAGGATGGAGAGACCCCGAATGATACTCATTGTCCCAGACTGGCCACGTCAGCACTGATACCCACTACTAAGGAACATGGCCCACGGCCCACCATGGATTTTAGCACAAATTCCTCATCTGCTCACACAGCAAGACAGTCGGATTCTACACAGCCAGCTCAAAACCTTAAATTTGGCTGCATGGCAAATCACCTAAGCAACCAGCCAGCTCCTCTTTCACAAGCTGTTATGGATGTCATTCTGGAGGCCAGGAGGCCCAGCACCAGGAAAGCCTACTCAGACAAATGGAAAAGATTTTGCGCCTGGAACCAAGCTAAAGGCCAAAATACCCTTGAGCTGGACATACCTCAGATTCTACAATATTTAACTGATATGTTACACAAAGGACTTTCTTTTTCATCTATTAAAATCCACTCCTCAGCTATTTCTGCTCACTACAACATGGGTCCTCCCTTATTTTCACATCCACTTCTAAGGCAGTACCTCAGAGGGATAAAAACATTAGGGCTCCCAGGACAGCACCAACACCAACTTGGGACCTCAACTTTGTTCTGGAAAAACTTACGCTGCCACCTTTTGAGCCAGCTTTCTCAGCTGATTTAAAGTTTATATCATGGAAGACTGCCCTGCTGCTAGCAATTACTTCAGCCAGAAGAGTCTGAGCTACAGGCACTAATGGCAGTAGAGCCTTTCCTCATTTTTCATCAAGACAGAGTTTCTCTACGAACTATCCTCTCCTTTATGCCAAAGGTGGTATCCAGTGTGGCTCTAAATCAAACCATCCATTTACCCACCTTCTTCCCAAATCCACAGAACAAAGGAGAAAGACTCCTGCACTCCTTGGACATTCACAGGCAACTACGTTACTACTTGGATAAAACTAAGGTTTCCAGAAATTCTGACCAGCTTTTTGTATCCTATGCTACAGCATCACAAGGAAAGGCTATCTCAAAACAGACCATTTCCAAATGGATAGGGCACTGCATACGTTTTTGCTACACCCATCATGGAAAAAACAGTTCCTGCTAGCATAAGGCCTTACTCCATCAGGGCAGCAGCTACATCTACAGCCTTCCTCAGGGGGATGCCAACCAAGGATATTCTGGAAGCTGCAACTTGGAGTTCAGTACACACCTTCACCAAACACTATCACTTACCACTTTACTCTAAGTCTAGAGCTGGCTTCGCTACTGCAGTTTTGCAGGGCCTTCTAGCCTCCTCTAACCCTGTTTGACTCCACCTCCCATCCTTAGCTTTGGGATTCAACCCAAGTGTGATGACTGCAGCAGGGTAACACGATGAACATAGTATAGTTTTGTACCTACCATAAATGTAGATGTTTGAGTGTATACCCTGCTGCAGTTCAGGTTACCCTCCCTCCATCCCCTCTCACCTAACTGAAACCTTTCAATACCTTAAAATCTGATGCAACCTGTGTGGTGTATTTGCTTATAGCTGGAGGGATGTTTTGTTTGTGCTAAACTTTTATTACTGGTACTATCTACTGATCACCTTTTGGGGGGGCACCTGACATCTGGGGCAATAAAAACTGAAGAAAATGGCATTGGAGACCTCTTATATACCCCTGGCGCACTGACGTCAGGGAAGAAGCGACAGCAACCGACGCCGGACCAAGACTTTGGAACTCAGGCCGACTGCGGGACCGCCTGACGACAGGATAACCCAAGTGTGATGACTGCAGCAGGGTATGCACTCGAACATCTACATTTATGGCGGGTACAAAACTGTACTTTAGGTATGGAGTGTTCCACTGACTTGCCTACCAAACTGCCTAAAAAGAAGGCTAAGACCATCAGGCCTACAATTGCCACTGCACCTCCTCTGTCTAACCCTCAGCATGTGGCCGACGGCCTCATTGAAGGCTCTGGCTCCACCATTTTTGATGCAGTGGGTACCTGTACGGAAGCCGCACAATCCTGCGTGTAGGGGACGTCCATGGAAGCTTTTCCAACATCAAGGGGGAACTTGCAGTTTCGGTAGGACTGTCGGACCCCTCAGTTCCCATGCAGGCATCTGACTGTAGGCCTTCCACGGTTCAGGCACCCACTAGGCCATCTCTCAAAAGGAATGAAACAAGAAAGCACGTGTCTCCTGCTCCTGATAGTACTCCAGATAGACAGGCTTTTAGTCAAAGCCTGTTTAATGCCTTTATGGCCTACCACTCCAGGGACATCCACAATTCCTCCTCCAATCCTGAGCCCCAGGCATCAGATCCCTCTCAGAGGTAAGAGGAAGAGTATTGTGATTCTCCTTCCGAGGAATCCCATTCATATGCCTGCCAGCTGCCTTCTCTCCAGGGATATGGTTCCCCAGAGGAAGAATCTGGTGATTCTGACTCCCCATCAGAGGATTTAACCTTTGAGGAAACTATTGCCACAATGAAGGAACACCTTTAATTGGGAATCATCTGAAATGACAGAGGCACAAAAAAGGTATGACCTCATTCAGATGGATTTTCCAACTCCTACTGCTGTTCCTCCCATTCTTCCAGCTTTCTTGGATGGCCTTCTGAGCAGCATTACTTAACGCGGACTATCAGCCCCCCCTGCACCACGCAGGCCTGGTAGGTTTTATAAAGTTCCTAAGACTACAACATTCCTTAAGTGCCCTGCTGCAGACCCTGCCACAATTTCCATTACAACTGACAAGGCTTCTAAACTACTGCTTTCCACCACCCTGCTCCTTGCTGACAAGGACAGCAAAACCATGGAGCGTTTAGGTAAGAAAGTCTATACTTAACGCTACTCTGACTTTCAGACCAACTAATTATCAGACACACATGGCTACATATGACTTATCCCTTTTGGAGAATATTTCCAAGGAATTGTCTGACTACCCTGACTCTGCAGCCAAAGCTCAACTGTGTTCCCTAGTTGCCCTTACTTCTCAGATTACCAGGCACTCTATCAAGTGTGGCTGTGATGCTGCTGAGGCCTCAGCCAGGTCATCAGCATCAGCCTTAAGAAGGTATTCCTAGCTATGCCTGCAACCCCTACCAGATGATTTTAGAACTAAGCTGGTTGATGCTCCTTTGGACAAAAAAGTGGCTGACTTATTCAAGTCCTTACAGCAAAAAGGGAAAGAGATGCAGGACAAAACACCTACTGGTTTCCACTATTCCAAAATTCAGAGGAATTATCCTGCCAAAACACAATTTATCAGAAAACACTCATGCCCTGCTTCATCTGCTAGGCCTAGGAAAAACCTCTAGGAAGCAACCTGCGCCTACCAGAGCCACCCATTTGACTAGCCAGATGCTGCCCTTTCAAGACAGGGCAGGTAGTCTGTGACTATTCGCCAACCTTGGCATCCCCACTTTCTCCCTCCATCCCTCTCTCCTTACGTCTCTCTCACTGTCTCCAAGTGTGGAGACTCATCATCTCAGACAAATGGGTCCTTTCTATAATAGAAGATGGGTACTTCATTACCTGGATCATTCCTCTAAAGGGAAAGAGTATCCAAAGGCCCCCAAAAGAACAGCTCCCCCTACTATAACCAGTGCTAGACAGCCTGATTACTCAAGGCAGCATTCAAACAGTTCCACTGTCTGCAATAGAAAGAGGCTTGTACTCCATTTTTTTTCTGGTTCCAAGAAAAGATGGTCCCTGGAGGCCAATTCTAGACCTCTCACTTCTGAACCTCTTCCTTCAGGTACCAACTTTCAGGATCTTAATCTTACCAACTCTTTCCACTCTTACTCCCTGAAGGGTTCATGGCCACCTTAGACATCAGGGATGCCTACCGTTACATTCCTATAAGGCCCAGTTTCAGGAAATACTTGAGGTTCTATGTGGGCTCTTCTCCCTTTCAATTCTCTGCCTTGCCCTTTGGGCTTTCCACTGCACCCAGAGTTTTCACCAAATGCCTGGCTCCAGTTATTGCCTTCTGCAGGACAAATGAATCCAGGGTATTCCCTTGGATGACCTGCTCATTCAGGCAGACTGCAAACAGACCCTCCTGCAACATTTTCAAGTTGCCATTATTCTCCTGCAACCCCTGGGATTCCAGATCAATTTCCCAAAATCCCAACTGGAGCCTACACAAGACAGTTTTCTTGGGGTGCAGGATCCGTACAGACATAACAAAAGCCTACCTTCCAACCCCAAAAGGTGGAAGGCTTGATACAACACCTGCTTTTAGTCCTTCACACCACATAATTGACCTCAAGCAGTACCTCAGGCTCCTGGGCTACATGGCATCAACTATATCCCCATGTTACCTTTATCAGGACTCCACTTGAGGAAACTACAGTGGTACCTCAGGTCAGTTTGGGCACAGCACTCCCACCCCTTCGAGTTGAGGGTTCCCCTCCTGCCATACCTCGAACAGGAAATATTTTGGTGGTCGAATCAAGTGAACCTCAACTCGGGTCTTCCCCTGCAACCATCTCAACCCAAACAGACCATGTACATAGATGCCTCTGACTTAGGCTGGGGAGGGTGGCCTAATGGTTAAGTTGTTTGCCTTACAAACACAAGGTGCAGGGTTTGAGTTTCACAAGGGATAATTGGCTAGGCTTAAAATGGCTCACAAGGGCAGTTAGCCTAGTATGAACCTGTGATCAACTCTGGGGTACCTGAAAGTGCAGGAAGTGTGGTCATTGCCATACAGGAAAGAGCACATCAATATCAGAGAAATGAGGGCAATATTACTGGCCCTTTGGGCCTTCCAAACAAGTCTCCATCCAGGACCCCTAAAATTCTTTACAGACAATACCACAGTGCTGTGGTATCTCAACAAGCAAGGGGAGACCAAATCTTATCTGCTTTGCAGACTAACTTTCCTGGTGTGGGAACTGGCCACCTGCCTGGTAGTGACCTTACAGGCGGCATACATACCTTCACAACAGAATTCTCAGGCAGACTCCCTCAGCAGATCCATGAAGAAAGCACACGAATGTGTGCTACACAGGGATGTCTTCCTGGACCTGGTCCACTGGTGGGGCCCACCTCAAATAGACCTGTTTGCCTCCTCCATCAACAGACCTGTTTGCCTCCTCCATCAACAGGCAACTTCCCTCTGCACCACACTACCAGAAGCTAAGGTTATGACAACAGATGTATTTTCAATTTCCAGGAAGGGGATGCTTCTCTTTGCATCCCCCCTTCCCCCTAGTTCAAAAGGTCCTGCTGAAAATTCAGCAGAGCAGACCAAACATTTTGCTGGTGACTCCCTATTGGCCAAGACAGCATTGGTTCCCCCTTCTATTACAACTATCCAAGGGCAGTCACCTCAAGTTACTCCCCAAAGTGGACCTTCTCACACACGGAAAGGGATTCCAAATCCACCCACAGTAGCAATCTCTTCACCTCACCCTGTGGGTGATAGGATTCTGATCCCTTTCAGACACATTTACAATGAGGACATGCTCACTGTTGTGCAGGAGACCAGGAAACAAAATAGCAGGAAACCTCAACTATCTAAGTGGAAGAGATTCTCCATATGGTGTCTCAAAAGGTAGTTTGGACCCATTGCAAAAAACGAGACTCCTCTAGTACTGTCTTACCTGTGTGAACTATTGCAGACAGGGTTAGTTAGCATTCTCATCCATTAAAACTCATTTGTCTGACATTTCTGCATGTCTTCCCCTGGATCCCCTCTTAGCTTCCAGATTTCCTGGAAAGGTGTTCTTTAAGGGGGTACTTCATCTCAGACCACCAGGGAAGCCCTGTCTCCCTCCATGGGACTGGAACTATGTTTTAGAGAAGCTCACACTTCCTCCATTCAAGCCAGCTGCCAAAGCTTCCCTAAAACGCTGCACATGGAAGACTGTCCTCCTAGTGACATTGACCTCAGCTAGGAGAGTGTTGGAGTTACAAGCCCTCATGACTATTCCTCCTTTTCTAGTATTACACACAGACAGGATAACTCTTACACCTAAGCCTTCCTTCATGCCCAAGGTGGTTAATGATCTTTCCTTAAATCAAGCCATCCACCTACCCACCTTCTTCCCTAATCCACAGGGAGACAGTGAGAGAGTACTTCATTCCCTGGATGTGCACAGGCAACTCAGGTTCTATCTGCACAATCTATGATGGAAAAATGAATACCATCCTAGGAGATGACAACAAATACAGGATAGTTTCTCAGAATGAGGTTCTTTTGGCATATCAGAAAATAGACAACATTTTAAATAATATGCTTATGGAGGGCACTATTGATGTGAAATTGCATCAATTTCTTTACGTACCGAAACCGAGGATACCCATCATTTTTGGTATACCGAAGGTACATAAAAATGTTAGTGACCCCCCCTTGAGACCTATAGTGGCAGCTGATGGCTCCAAGACTCTCCCCATGGCTAAATATGTGGACATTATAACAAAACATATGTGTAATACCAACAAATACATTCTTAAGGATTCTTGGGACCTACTGAGGAACATTAATCCTGAATTATTAACTAATGACCTACTTTTTGTGACAATAGACGTCATAGACTTATTTTCATGTATACCCCATGATGAAGGGATGAGGTTTTTTGAAGACATGGTATTTTTAGATAACAAACTTACACATTCAGAGAAAGTAGCAGTAGTTGAATTAGTTGAAGTTGTACTAAGGAACAATTTTATTGGATTCAATGATGAATACTATCACCAAATAAGTGGTGTAGCAATGGGTGCGGCTTGCGCACCCACTTATGCTAACATTGTATTAGCAGCATGGGAATCGAATTTTGTTCTCAATTCTGGTTATGAGCAACATTGGACGCTTTATAGGCGCTTTTTAGATGATATAGTTATTTTTTGGAAGGGGGGTGTTGAGAAATTTTTAGAGTTTTTTACTTATCTTCAAAACACCACCAACTTTTTAAAATTTACATACACTATGTCCCCTGACAGATTGCAATACTTAGATGTAGAAATATATAAGAATGGGAATAATACGGACTTTGAAACTAAGGTTTTTAGAAAAAGCACCTTCTGCAATTCATTTTTACATTTCACTAGTGCACACCCCCCACACTGCAAAAGGAATATTGTTAAATGACAATTTGTGAGGGGGTGTCGCATGACTAGTAAAAATGAGGATTTTGTTAAGGAATGCAACACACTAGAAGGAATGTTTTTAGCTAGGGGCTATCCACAAGAATTCATATCTAATATTAGAAAGGAAGTGGAACTTAACAGACCTACAAAATTCAAGCCAATTAAGGGCAAAGGACTTATCTGTTCAGACATTAACATTCCACCACAGGAGAAAATGAATAATATTAGGGATACGGAGGAATATCAGTACAAATCAGCTTTGGTTATGGAATTTAATTCATTCAATACTGAAGTGAAAAAGATTTTTCAGAGGGAATGGACCAATTTCATTTCTTTTTCTGATCTTCAGAACATTAATAAGGATATGCCAAAAATAGTATATAAAAATGGCAAAAGTATTAAAAAGTTGCTAGAACACAACAAATGGAATACTAGAGAAGACTCTTGCAATATGGCCTTACCTGACAAAAGGTACGGAACATTCCAGTGTGGTCATTGCAACCAATGTCCATACATTAGTAATAAGGCTATGGTTGCCATAACAGCAAGGGATTGCAATATAAATGCAACAGGTCACTTCAACTGTGATTCTCAAGGTGTGGTATACGTAGCTCTGTGTTCACAATGCAATTCCTACTACGTAGGAAAAACAGAAAGAGCATTGAGGAAGAGAATCTACGAACACATCTACGAAATATCAAAGAAAAAAGAAACAAATGCTCTATACAAGCACACATTAGTTTGTGAGAATTCTAGTTTTTCTTTCTTTGTGGCAGAACAGGTCAAAAAAGAAACAAGGGGAGGCCTGTGGGAGGAAAGACTAGAATCCAAAGAGCTGTGGTGGCAGATTTTTTTGGAAGCAACAAGCAGTCCAGGGCTGAATGATCACATATCTCTAAGTTCAGTACTAAAATTAAGAGCAGCTAGAATTTAGATGAATTCCAGTAATAGCCTAGTAAGAACAGCAGATGGTGCTATTTTAACCATGACTTTTTTAGTGAGTTAAATAAAGGAAAAGAAGAATTTATTGAACAACAAGATTTTAACTATTTATTTAAATATTTATTGATTTTTTTACAGTTTTAAATGTTTAGTACTATTATAAACAAATGGTTTTTAAACATATCAAACAAAATGAACTGTGTATTTATTGTGATGAGCATCAAAGTGTTTTTATCTTTTTTAATCAGTTTTTATGAGCTAATTTTCATTAATTAGTTAATGGGATTATTAAGCAATGGGTTTTATTGGTTGGTTTCAACCACATGAATGTATAAAATGTGTTTTCTAAAATGAATGGTTGTCTGATGAAGTCTTACAGTTTTATGTGGACGAAAACGCATACTGATCTTTTAAAAGCGTTTACGTTTTATCCGTGTACAATATTGGTTTGGTGAATAAAATCCTTGTGTTCGACTGTTGGAGGACTGTTTCCTTGATTTTGGATTATCTATCTGCACAAGACCAGGTCCATCAGACAGGCTGATAACTGTTTGTCTCCTTCCACCCCAAGGCCCTAGGGAAGGCAGTATCTAAACAAACAATTTCAACTTGGATTCCAAAGACATTACCTTTTGCCGCAAACACCATGGAAAATCCCTGCAAGGTACTGTCAGAGCACACTCCACCAGAACAGTGGCCTCCTCTGGGGCTTTCTTCAGGGGTTTAGACACTTCCATTGTACTTGAAGCAGCCACTTGGTCTTCTGTGTATACTTTCACCAAACATTACAAGTTAGACCCCATCTGTAGGGCCAGAGCTGGATTTGCCAGGGCTGTCATCCATGGATTCCCTAAGAATTTTACTAGGCCTCCTCCCCCTTCCTCAGCAGTGAGCTTTGGCACTCACCCATATGTACAGAATACTGCAATATGGGAATAGAGAGACATAGAAAAGTTGTATAAAATCTTACCATAACCATAGATGTCCTTCTCTTCCATGTTGCAGTATTCCTTCCCACCCTCCTACCCCTCCTGGTATACGTCAGTTCCCTTTTTGGATGGGGCAGAACTGGCATGACCCTTAGAAGCGTGGGTTCCGACTAGGGCGCTCAGTTCTGAGGGTTGGTGCTTGCAGACATCACTTTTATGGCCCATGCTCTGTTAGCCACATCAGACATCCCACGCACCATACAGTGACCAAAATCTTTTGTATACTGGCCAGTCGTT